>NW_025727175.1:42500-46868 GCF_021461385.2 Schistocerca piceifrons | reverse complement strand
ATAATCACTATCAAGGAACCTGCCGCCCCCGCCCCCCCCCCCCTACACCTTTCCTTACAACAACGTGTAACCTAACCTAACCTTAAACCTATGTTGTACCTTAACCTAACCTATGTTGTACCTTAACCTAACCTATGTTGTACCTTAACCTAACCTATGTTGTACCTTAACCTAACCTATGTTTGTACCTTAACCTAACCCTATGTTGTACCTTAACCTAACCTATGTTGTACCTTAACCTAACCTATGTTGTACCTTAACCTAACCTATGTTGTACCTTAACCTAACCTATGTTGTACCTTAACCTAACCTATGTTGTACCTTAACCTAACCCATGTTGTACCTTAACCTAACCCATGTTGTACCTTAACCTAACCCATGTTGTACCTTAACCTAACCCATGTTGTACCTTAACCTAACCCATGTTGTACCTTAACCTAACCCATGTTGTACCTTAACCTAACCCCATGTTGTACCTTAACCTAACCCATGTTGTACCTTAACCTAACCCATGTTGTACCTTAACCTAACCCATGTTGTGCCTTAAACCTAACCCATGTTGTGCCTTAACCTAACCCATGTTGTGCCTTAACCTAACCCATGTTGTGCCTTAACCTAACCCATGTTGTGCCCTAACCTAACCCATGTTGTGCCCTAACCTAACCCATGTTGTGCCCTAACCTAACCCATGTTGTGCCCTAACCTAACCCATGTTGTCCCCTAACCTAACCCATGTTGTCCCCTAACCTAACCCATGTTGTCCCCCTAACCTAACCCATGTTGTGCCCTAACGTAACCCATGTTGTGCCTTAACGTAACCCATGTTGTGCCTTAACGTAACCCATGTTGTGCCTTAACGTAACCCACGTTGTCCGCTAACGTAACCCACGTTGTCCGCTAACGTAACCACGTTGTCGCCTAAACCTGCTCTGTAATTGTTATACGACTCGTTCAATTAGTGTAGTGTTGCCCACCCGCAACCCTCGCAATATAGTTCGCTACTCGCACTGCCCGCTCCCCTGTGTATCGCTTCATGTTAAACACCTTGCAAGTCTTGCTGACTTTCCACATGCTCCTGCTGTACACTGTAATGTGGATGGCAGCAGGACGTACATGCCGCCCCCCCCCCCCCCCACCACCCCTCCCCACGTCCCCACGTCCCCACCTTGCCCCCTGCCTTCGCAAGCTGGTTGGTGACAAGTTTGCATGTTCAATGCCCTTCGCATGCGACGTACGCAGGCTACGTTGTGGTGCGGGCCTGTGTCAACTGTCCGCTGATGTCGTACGCGTGAACCACAAATCTGTACTGCACATTCGTCCTTATGTACTGAATGATACATCGTGGCACATGTGTGACCGTACAACGACTGCGCCCAAAAACGGCGGCGACCATACAGTGCAAATATTGTGCACGCAGCTACGTGTCGTCTCCCTATGAGAGCTGGATTGCAGTGTGGTACGCCATAGAGACGTGTGGGAGGAACGGACGCCGTGGATGGCGATCAGCATGAGCTGTGTGTTGATGTATTCGGACCTAGTCGTCTCTCCTCAAACACCGTGATAGCATGGTGCACCGCGTTCCATATCTGCGACATGCTACAGAGGCCGGTTGACAGTCGTTCGAGCAATGGACATCGCATACGGTACGGGGGCCACCTTCCACGTATTGTCTAGGCGTGCACATTTTGTTGCGTGTATGTGGGCAGACGTAGTGTGGCGTGACACCTGACACAGGCATGCAATAATCGTTGAAGTTGCTAATGGCGATGGACGCCTACGTTTTCTGGTGAAGTTACGCAAATGAAGAAATGGTAACCCGTTGTGGTGCGGTTGTTCTCGCTAGGGGTGAATCGGTGATGGCGACGATAGGTTGAGGTACTAACCGGTTGTTCCAGCGATACCCACCATGCCGATGAAACTGAACGGCATCTGGGTGTGAAGCGATACGCGGTGGTGGCTGGGTGGGACCGTCCCCGGCCGGTGAGGGGGCGCCTCCCGGCGTGCTGGCCGCGCGGTGCGTGGGCGCACGCGCTACAGCCGGCTGGTGGGGGCGGCCAGTGGCAGGCGCGCCGGCCGACGGACGCGGCAGGCGTCGCAGCTGCGCGCCGGCGCACCCTGCGCGCGGCGCCGTGCGGCCAAAGTAGGTCCTCGCGGGCCCGGTGCGAAGCGCGGTGGACATCTTCAGTGTGCTGGTCCGATTGAGGACTGTGTGCGTTGAGGATGCGCCGCCGCCCGGCGCTCGGCGCCGCGACGCCGTCTGCTGCTCGGTCGCCCCAGCGGTTCTCGCTGGTGGTTTGTATCGCAGCTGTGCGGATGTGTTGGCGCGTGCGCTGTGCTGGGAGAGTTCGCTTCGGCACCCAAGTGGGGCTTTTGTCCTTCTGTGGCGCTGGCGTTGGAGCTGCCGGTCACCGTAGGTGGCGCGTGTTGTCTCCCGCCGGCAATGCCACGACAGCACGCTCCCGGGCCTCTGTCGGCAGCGGCAAGCTCAGTTGGGAGCACGGGTGGTCGCACCGAAAGCGTCTACTCGCCTAACTCCGGGCGATTGCGCCTCTCTCGAACCCGACCAAGTACTTGGGACGGCGCTGCGCGCCGCCGGGACCTGAGAGGGTTTCGAGGTGTATTGTGCAGGGGAGCTCAGCCTCCTCCTGTTTGCAGAATGATTGAGCGGACGCTTGCGTGTTCGCGCGGGCCCCCGGGACACACTCCCGGGCGGCCGGCTGCTCAGCTCTAGTTGGCGCAGCTCCCTGGTTGATCCTGCCAGTAGTCATATGCTTGTCTCAAAGATTAAGCCATGCATGTCTCAGTACAAGCCGCATTAAGGTGAAACCGCGAATGGCTCATTAAATCAGTTATGGTTCCTTAGATCGTACCCACGTTACTTGGATAACTGTGGTAATTCTAGAGCTAATACATGCAAACAGAGTCCCGACCAGAGATGGAAGGGACGCTTTTATTAGATCAAAACCAATCGGTCGGCTCGTCCGGTCCGTTTGCCTTGGTGACTCTGAATAACTTTGGGCTGATCGCACGGTCCTCGTACCGGCGACGCATCTTTCAAATGTCTGCCTTATCAACTGTCGATGGTAGGTTCTGCGCCTACCATGGTTGTAACGGGTAACGGGGAATCAGGGTTCGATTCCGGAGAGGGAGCCTGAGAAACGGCTACCACATCCAAGGAAGGCAGCAGGCGCGCAAATTACCCACTCCCGGCACGGGGAGGTAGTGACGAAAAATAACGATACGGGACTCATCCGAGGCCCCGTAATCGGAATGAGTACACTTTAAATCCTTTAACGAGTATCTATTGGAGGGCAAGTCTGGTGCCAGCAGCCGCGGTAATTCCAGCTCCAATAGCGTATATTAAAGTTGTTGCGGTTAAAAAGCTCGTAGTTGGATTTGTGTCCCACGCTGTTGGTTCACCGCCCGTCGGTGTTTAACTGGCATGTATCGTGGGACGTCCTGCCGGTGGGGCGAGCCGAAGGCGTGCGACCGCCTCGTGCGTGCTCGTGCGTCCCGAGGCGGACCCCGTTGAAATCCTACCAGGGTGCTCTTTATTGAGTGTCTCGGTGGGCCGGCACGTTTACTTTGAACAAATTAGAGTGCTTAAAGCAGGCAAGCCCGCCTGAATACTGTGTGCATGGAATAATGGAATAGGACCTCGGTTCTATTTTGTTGGTTTTCGGAACCCGAGGTAATGATTAATAGGGACAGGCGGGGGCATTCGTATTGCGACGTTAGAGGTGAAATTCTTGGATCGTCGCAAGACGAACAGAAGCGAAAGCATTTGCCAAGTATGTTTTCATTAATCAAGAACGAAAGTTAGAGGTTCGAAGGCGATCAGATACCGCCCTAGTTCTAACCATAAACGATGCCAGCCAGCGATCCGCCGCAGTTCCTCCGATGACTCGGCGGGCAGCCTCCGGGAAACCAAAGCTTTTGGGTTCCGGGGGAAGTATGGTTGCAAAGCTGAAACTTAAAGGAATTGACGGAAGGGCACCACCAGGAGTGGAGCCTGCGGCTTAATTTGACTCAACACGGGAAACCTCACCAGGCCCGGACACCGGAAGGATTGACAGATTGATAGCTCTTTCTTGATTCGGTGGGTGGTGGTGCATGGCCGTTCTTAGTTGGTGGAGCGATTTGTCTGGTTAATTCCGATAACGAACGAGACTCTAGCCTGCTAACTAGTCGCGTGACATCCTTCGTGCTGTCAGCGATTACTTTTCTTCTTAGAGGGACAGGCGGCTTCTAGCCGCACGAGATTGAGCAATAACAGGTCTGTGATGCCCTTAGATGTTCTGGGCCGCACGCGCGCTACACTGAAGGAATCAGCGTGTCTTCCTAGGCCGAAAGGTCGGGGTAACCCGC
>NW_025727175.1:32500-35000 GCF_021461385.2 Schistocerca piceifrons | reverse complement strand
TAACCTAACCCATGTTGTACCTTAACCTAACCCATGTTGTACCTTAACCTAACCCATGTTGTACCTTAACCTAACCCATGTTGTACCTTAACCTAACCCATGTTGTGCCTTAACCTAACCCATGTTGTGCCTTAACCTAACCCATGTTGTGCCTTAACCTAACCCATGTTGTGCCTTAACCTAACCCATGTTGTGCCCTAACCTAACCCATGTTGTGCCCTAACCTAACCCATGTTGTGCCCTAACCTAACCCATGTTGTGCCCTAACCTAACCCATGTTGTCCCCTAACCTAACCCATGTTGTCCCCTAACCTAACCCATGTTGTCCCCTAACCTAACCCATGTTGTGCCCTAACGTAACCCATGTTGTGCCTTAACGTAACCCATGTTGTGCCTTAACGTAACCCATGTTGTGCCTTAACGTAACCCACGTTGTCCGCTAACGTAACCCACGTTGTCCGCTAACGTAACCCACGTTGTCGCCTAAACCTGCTCTGTAATTGTTATACGACTCGTTCAATTAGTGTAGTGTTGCCCACCCGCAACCCTCGCAATATAGTTCGCTACTCGCACTGCCCGCTCCCCTGTGTATCGCTTCATGTTAAACACCTTGCAAGTCTTGCTGACTTTCCACATGCTCCTGCTGTACACTGTAATGTGGATGGCAGCAGGACGTACATGCCGCCCCCCCCCCCCCCCACCCCTCCCCACGTCCCCACGTCCCCACCTTGCCCCCTGCCTTCGCAAGCTGGTTGGTGACAAGTTTGCATGTTCAATGCCCTTCGCATGCGACGTACGCAGGCTACGTTGTGGTGCGGCCTGTGTCAACTGTCCGCTGATGTCGTACGCGTGAACCACAATCTGTACTGCACATTCGTCCTTATGTACTGAATGATACATCGTGGCACATGTGTGACCGTACAACGACTGCGCCCAAAAACGGCGGACCATACAGTGCAAATATTGTGCACGCAGCTACGTGTCGTCTCCCTATGAGAGCTGGATTGCAGTGTGGTACGCCATAGAGACGTGTGGGAGGAACGGACGCCGTGGATGGCGATCAGCATGAGCTGTGTGTTGATGTATTCGGACCTAGTCGTCTCTCCTCAAACACCGTGATAGCATGGTGCACCGCGTTCCATATCTGCGACATGCTACAGAGGCCGGTTGACAGTCGTTCGAGCAATGGACATCGCATACGTACGGGGGCCACCTTCCACGTATTGTCTAGGCGTGCACATTTTGTTGCGTGTATGTGGGCAGACGTAGTGTGGCGTGACACCTGACACAGGCATGCAATAATCGTTGAAGTTGCTAATGGCGATGGACGCCTACGTTTTCTGGTGAAGTTACGCAAATGAAGAAATGGTAACCCGTTGTGGTGCGGTTGTTCTCGCTAGGGGTGAATCGGTGATGGCGACGATAGGTTGAGGTACTAACCGGTTGTTCCAGCGATACCCACCATGCCGATGAAACTGAACGGCATCTGGGTGTGAAGCGATACGCGGTGGTGGCTGGGTGGGACCGTCCCCGGCCGGTGAGGGGGCGCCTCCCGGCGTGCTGGCCGCGCGGTGCGTGGGCGCACGCGCTACAGCCGGCTGGTGGGGGCGGCCAGTGGCAGGCGCGCCGGCCGACGGACGCGGCAGGCGTCGCAGCTGCGCGCCGGCGCACCCTGCGCGCGGCGCCGTGCGGCCAAAGTAGGTCCTCGCGGGCCCGGTGCGAAGCGCGGTGGACATCTTCAGTGTGCTGGTCCGATTGAGGACTGTGTGCGTTGAGGATGCGCCGCCGCCCGGCGCTCGGCGCCGCGACGCCGTCTGCTGCTCGGTCGCCCCAGCGGTTCTCGCTGGTGGTTTGTATCGCAGCTGTGCGGATGTGTTGGCGCGTGCGCTGTGCTGGGAGAGTTCGCTTCGGCACCCAAGTGGGGCTTTTGTCCTTCTGTGGCGCTGGCGTTGGAGCTGCCGGTCACCGTAGGTGGCGCGTGTTGTCTCCCGCCGGCAATGCCACGACAGCACGCTCCCGGGCCTCTGTCGGCAGCGGCAAGCTCAGTTGGGAGCACGGGTGGTCGCACCGAAAGCGTCTACTCGCCTAACTCCGGGCGATTGCGCCTCTCTCGAACCCGACCAAGTACTTGGGACGGCGCTGCGCGCCGCCGGGACCTGAGAGGGTTTCGAGGTGTATTGTGCAGGGGAGCTCAGCCTCCTCCTGTTTGCAGAATGATTGAGCGGACGCTTGCGTGTTCGCGCGGGCCCCCGGGACACACTCCCGGGCGGCCGGCTGCTCAGCTCTAGTTGGCGCAGCTCCCTGGTTGATCCTGCCAGTAGTCATATGCTTGTCTCAAAGATTAAGCCATGCATGTCTCAGTACAAGCCGCATTAAGGTGAAACCGCGAATGGCTCATTAAATCAGTTATGGTTCCTTAGATCGTACCCACGTTACTTGGATAACTGTGGTAATTCTAGAGCTAATACATGCAAACAGAGTCCCGACCAGAGATGGAAGG
>NW_025727175.1:17500-25000 GCF_021461385.2 Schistocerca piceifrons | reverse complement strand
CACAGTGCCCGCCTTTCGACGCCACCCACAAAGCCTGCAGCCTCTGTCGACCATAGCACCCAATCTCCAGTGGCTCTGCCGCACGAAGCCGTGGACCGGCAATGACTCCACCCGCACCCGTTCGTGCACCACCCCAACCGCCAAACTCGCACCTCCAGCGGATGAACGGCGGAAGTTTCCCGCACTCGTAAAGTGCAATCCACCCCTATAACTTGCGTTTCATGAAGAGTTATTTCCAATATGCGACATTCCCGCTGTCCCTATACATGAGCCGCGACCTGTACCACTTACGAGCGAGAGACGCGATCGCGTTGCTCACTGTACGGCGTCCGATACCGAGCCATCAGCATGTCGGTCCCCATGCGCGTTGCACTCGCACTCGCAGTCGCAAAAACGTGGGGCAAATATATTACGCGGAAGAGCTATAACAGACCGAGCCCCACTGCATGGGGAGAGTCTTTGTCACTAATGTACACAGATGGAACATTTTGGACTGGAACCAGATTACCCGTACACACGGCGCTGATTAGTAATCAATGCAGAGCCATCAAACTACAGCAAATATACACAACTGTCCGTATACATGCTGAAAGAGTCTGCCCACAATGGGAACCACACGTCAGCCAGACACTCTGATCACGCACCACTCTCTGCTTCTAACGGGCGCACATACAATATGTAAGCACCAGCATGGAACAACATCCAGTGCATCTTCTCCGCCACATTACACAATCCACACTATCACAACCAGACCAGGAGGTCCATGCGGAAAATACAATATCCCAGCCTTTCGACATCCACCATTGCGCAGACCAGGCACCAACACCCACACATGTCCTATACAACGGTGCACCCAACATCACAATAGTACCTCCTGTCACAGCGCACAAACAATGACATGAGTCAAAGACACAGGTCTCACACAAGCATAGAATTGGAGCGCCGCCTCTAATAAGCCAAAGGTGCATCCTGACGTGACAAATCTGATCATGTCACAAGCATTCACTTACTATAATCACTATCAAGGAACCTGCCGCCCCCGCCCCCCCCCCCTACACCTTTCCTTACAACAACGTGTAACCTAACCTAACCTAACCTATGTTGTACCTTAACCTAACCTATGTTGTACCTTAACCTAACCTATGTTGTACCTTAACCTAACCTATGTTGTACCTTAACCTAACCTATGTTGTACCTTAACCTAACCTATGTTGTACCTTAACCTAACCTATGTTGTACCTTAACCTAACCTATGTTGTACCTTAACCTAACCTATGTTGTACCTTAACCTAACCTATGTTGTACCTTAACCTAACCTATGTTGTACCTTAACCTAACCCATGTTGTACCTTAACCTAACCCATGTTGTACCTTAACCTAACCCATGTTGTACCTTAACCTAACCCATGTTGTACCTTAACCTAACCCATGTTGTACCTTAACCTAACCCATGTTGTACCTTAACCTAACCCATGTTGTACCTTAACCTAACCCATGTTGTACCTTAACCTAACCCATGTTGTACCTTAACCTAACCCATGTTGTGCCTTAACCTAACCCATGTTGTGCCTTAACCTAACCCATGTTGTGCCTTAACCTAACCCATGTTGTGCCTTAACCTAACCCATGTTGTGCCCTAACCTAACCCATGTTGTGCCCTAACCTAACCCATGTTGTGCCCTAACCTAACCCATGTTGTGCCCTAACCTAACCCATGTTGTCCCCTAACCTAACCCATGTTGTCCCCTAACCTAACCCATGTTGTCCCCTAACCTAACCCATGTTGTGCCCTAACGTAACCCATGTTGTGCCTTAACGTAACCCATGTTGTGCCTTAACGTAACCCATGTTGTGCCTTAACGTAACCCACGTTGTCCGCTAACGTAACCCACGTTGTCCGCTAACGTAACCCACGTTGTCGCCTAAACCTGCTCTGTAATTGTTATACGACTCGTTCAATTAGTGTAGTGTTGCCCACCCGCAACCCTCGCAATATAGTTCGCTACTCGCACTGCCCGCTCCCCTGTGTATCGCTTCATGTTAAACACCTTGCAAGTCTTGCTGACTTTCCACATGCTCCTGCTGTACACTGTAATGTGGATGGCAGCAGGACGTACATGCCGCCCCCCCCCCCCCCACCCCTCCCCACGTCCCCACGTCCCCACCTTGCCCCCTGCCTTCGCAAGCTGGTTGGTGACAAGTTTGCATGTTCAATGCCCTTCGCATGCGACGTACGCAGGCTACGTTGTGGTGCGGCCTGTGTCAACTGTCCGCTGATGTCGTACGCGTGAACCACAATCTGTACTGCACATTCGTCCTTATGTACTGAATGATACATCGTGGCACATGTGTGACCGTACAACGACTGCGCCCAAAAACGGCGGACCATACAGTGCAAATATTGTGCACGCAGCTACGTGTCGTCTCCCTATGAGAGCTGGATTGCAGTGTGGTACGCCATAGAGACGTGTGGGAGGAACGGACGCCGTGGATGGCGATCAGCATGAGCTGTGTGTTGATGTATTCGGACCTAGTCGTCTCTCCTCAAACACCGTGATAGCATGGTGCACCGCGTTCCATATCTGCGACATGCTACAGAGGCCGGTTGACAGTCGTTCGAGCAATGGACATCGCATACGTACGGGGGCCACCTTCCACGTATTGTCTAGGCGTGCACATTTTGTTGCGTGTATGTGGGCAGACGTAGTGTGGCGTGACACCTGACACAGGCATGCAATAATCGTTGAAGTTGCTAATGGCGATGGACGCCTACGTTTTCTGGTGAAGTTACGCAAATGAAGAAATGGTAACCCGTTGTGGTGCGGTTGTTCTCGCTAGGGGTGAATCGGTGATGGCGACGATAGGTTGAGGTACTAACCGGTTGTTCCAGCGATACCCACCATGCCGATGAAACTGAACGGCATCTGGGTGTGAAGCGATACGCGGTGGTGGCTGGGTGGGACCGTCCCCGGCCGGTGAGGGGGCGCCTCCCGGCGTGCTGGCCGCGCGGTGCGTGGGCGCACGCGCTACAGCCGGCTGGTGGGGGCGGCCAGTGGCAGGCGCGCCGGCCGACGGACGCGGCAGGCGTCGCAGCTGCGCGCCGGCGCACCCTGCGCGCGGCGCCGTGCGGCCAAAGTAGGTCCTCGCGGGCCCGGTGCGAAGCGCGGTGGACATCTTCAGTGTGCTGGTCCGATTGAGGACTGTGTGCGTTGAGGATGCGCCGCCGCCCGGCGCTCGGCGCCGCGACGCCGTCTGCTGCTCGGTCGCCCCAGCGGTTCTCGCTGGTGGTTTGTATCGCAGCTGTGCGGATGTGTTGGCGCGTGCGCTGTGCTGGGAGAGTTCGCTTCGGCACCCAAGTGGGGCTTTTGTCCTTCTGTGGCGCTGGCGTTGGAGCTGCCGGTCACCGTAGGTGGCGCGTGTTGTCTCCCGCCGGCAATGCCACGACAGCACGCTCCCGGGCCTCTGTCGGCAGCGGCAAGCTCAGTTGGGAGCACGGGTGGTCGCACCGAAAGCGTCTACTCGCCTAACTCCGGGCGATTGCGCCTCTCTCGAACCCGACCAAGTACTTGGGACGGCGCTGCGCGCCGCCGGGACCTGAGAGGGTTTCGAGGTGTATTGTGCAGGGGAGCTCAGCCTCCTCCTGTTTGCAGAATGATTGAGCGGACGCTTGCGTGTTCGCGCGGGCCCCCGGGACACACTCCCGGGCGGCCGGCTGCTCAGCTCTAGTTGGCGCAGCTCCCTGGTTGATCCATGCCAGTAGTCATATGCTTGTCTCAAAGATTAAGCCATGCATGTCTCAGTACAAGCCGCATTAAGGTGAAACCGCGAATGGCTCATTAAATCAGTTATGGTTCCTTAGATCGTACCCACGTTACTTGGATAACTGTGGTAATTCTAGAGCTAATACATGCAAACAGAGTCCCGACCAGAGATGGAAGGGACGCTTTTATTAGATCAAAACCAATCGGTCGGCTCGTCCGGTCCGTTTGCCTTGGTGACTCTGAATAACTTTGGGCTGATCGCACGGTCCTCGTACCGGCGACGCATCTTTCAAATGTCTGCCTTATCAACTGTCGATGGTAGGTTCTGCGCCTACCATGGTTGTAACGGGTAACGGGGAATCAGGGTTCGATTCCGGAGAGGGAGCCTGAGAAACGGCTACCACATCCAAGGAAGGCAGCAGGCGCGCAAATTACCCACTCCCGGCACGGGGAGGTAGTGACGAAAAATAACGATACGGGACTCATCCGAGGCCCCGTAATCGGAATGAGTACACTTTAAATCCTTTAACGAGTATCTATTGGAGGGCAAGTCTGGTGCCAGCAGCCGCGGTAATTCCAGCTCCAATAGCGTATATTAAAGTTGTTGCGGTTAAAAAGCTCGTAGTTGGATTTGTGTCCCACGCTGTTGGTTCACCGCCCGTCGGTGTTTAACTGGCATGTATCGTGGGACGTCCTGCCGGTGGGGCGAGCCGAAGGCGTGCGACCGCCTCGTGCGTGCTCGTGCGTCCCGAGGCGGACCCCGTTGAAATCCTACCAGGGTGCTCTTTATTGAGTGTCTCGGTGGGCCGGCACGTTTACTTTGAACAAATTAGAGTGCTTAAAGCAGGCAAGCCCGCCTGAATACTGTGTGCATGGAATAATGGAATAGGACCTCGGTTCTATTTTGTTGGTTTTCGGAACCCGAGGTAATGATTAATAGGGACAGGCGGGGGCATTCGTATTGCGACGTTAGAGGTGAAATTCTTGGATCGTCGCAAGACGAACAGAAGCGAAAGCATTTGCCAAGTATGTTTTCATTAATCAAGAACGAAAGTTAGAGGTTCGAAGGCGATCAGATACCGCCCTAGTTCTAACCATAAACGATGCCAGCCAGCGATCCGCCGCAGTTCCTCCGATGACTCGGCGGGCAGCCTCCGGGAAACCAAAGCTTTTGGGTTCCGGGGGAAGTATGGTTGCAAAGCTGAAACTTAAAGGAATTGACGGAAGGGCACCACCAGGAGTGGAGCCTGCGGCTTAATTTGACTCAACACGGGAAACCTCACCAGGCCCGGACACCGGAAGGATTGACAGATTGATAGCTCTTTCTTGATTCGGTGGGTGGTGGTGCATGGCCGTTCTTAGTTGGTGGAGCGATTTGTCTGGTTAATTCCGATAACGAACGAGACTCTAGCCTGCTAACTAGTCGCGTGACATCCTTCGTGCTGTCAGCGATTACTTTTCTTCTTAGAGGGACAGGCGGCTTCTAGCCGCACGAGATTGAGCAATAACAGGTCTGTGATGCCCTTAGATGTTCTGGGCCGCACGCGCGCTACACTGAAGGAATCAGCGTGTCTTCCTAGGCCGAAAGGTCGGGGTAACCCGCTGAACCTCCTTCGTGCTAGGGATTGGGGCTTGCAATTGTTCCCCATGAACGAGGAATTCCCAGTAAGCGCGAGTCATAAGCTCGCGTTGATTACGTCCCTGCCCTTTGTACACACCGCCCGTCGCTACTACCGATTGAATGATTTAGTGAGGTCTTCGGACTGGTACGCGGCATTGACTCTGTCGTTGCCGATGCTACCGGAAAGATGACCAAACTTGATCATTTAGAGGAAGTAAAAGTCGTAACAAGGTTTCCGTAGGTGAACCTGCGGAAGGATCATTACGATCATTACCGACTAGACTGCATGTCTTTCGATGTGCGTGTCGTGTCGCGCAACACGCTACCTGTACGGCTCGCCGTAGCCGTGCGCCGCGTGCGGAACCACGCGTGCCTCTCAAAACTAGCGGCAATGTTGTGTGGTACGAGCGCTGAGCGCTGGAGCGGCTGGCCTGCGGCACCTGGCGCCTGGCGCCGGTTTTGAATGACTTTCGCCCGAGTGCCTGTCCGCTCCGGTGTGGAGCCGTACGACGCCCGTCGGCCGTGAGGCCGTTGGACACAGAACGCTGGAACAGGGGCCGCCACACGCCTCACTCCCGCCTATGCGACCGTCTCGAAAGAGACGGCGGAAACTGAGAAAAGATCACCCAGGACGGTGGATCACTCGGCTCGTGGGTCGATGAAGAACGCAGCAAATTGCGCGTCGACATGTGAACTGCAGGACACATGAACATCGACGTTTCGAACGCACATTGCGGTCCATGGATTCCGTTCCCCGGGCCACGTCTGGCTGAGGGTCGGCTACGTATACTGAAGCGCGCGGCGTTTGCCCCGCTTCGCAGACCTGGGAGTGTCGCGGCCGCCTGTGGGGCCGGCCGCGTCTCCTCAAACGTGCGATGCGCGCCCGTCGCCTGGCGGTTCGCATACCGGTACTTTCTCGGTAGCGTGCACAGCCGGCTGGCGGTGTGGCGTGCGACACCTCGTACAACGACCTCAGAGCAGGCGAGACTACCCGCTGAATTTAAGCATATTACTAAGCGGAGGAAAAGAAACTAACAAGGATTCCCCCAGTAGCGGCGAGCGAACAGGGAAGAGTCCAGCACCGAACCCCGCAGGCTGCCGCCTGTCGTGGCATGTGGTGTTTGGAGGGTCCACTACCCCCGACGCCTCGCGCCGAGCCCAAGTCCAACTTGAATGAGGCCACGGCCCGTAGAGGGTGCCAGGCCCGTAGCGGCCGGTGCGAGCGTCGGCGGGACCTCTCCTTCGAGTCGGGTTGCTTGAGAGTGCAGCTCCAAGTGGGTGGTAAACTCCATCTGAGACTAAATATGACCACGAGACCGATAGCGAACAAGTACCGTGAGGAAAGTTGAAAAGAACTTTGAAGAGAGAGTTCAAAAGTACGTGAAAACCGTTCTGGGGTAAACGTGAGAAGTCCGAAAGGTCGAACGGGTGAGATTCACGCCCATCCGGCCACTGGCCTCCGCCCTCGGCAGATGGGGCCGGCCGCCCGCGCGGAGCAATCCGCGGCGGGGTCGTGTCCGGTTGCCTTTCCACTCGCCGCGGGTGGGGCCGTTCCGGTGTGCGGTGGGCCGCACTTCTCCCTAGTAGGACGTCGCGACCCGCTGGGTGCCGGCCTACGGCCCGGGTGCGCAGCCTGTCCTTCCGCGGGGCCTCGGTTCGCGTCTGTTGGGCAGAGCCCCGGTGTCCTGGCTGGCTGCCCGGCGGTATATCTGGAGGAGTCGATTCGCCCCTTTGGGCGCTCGGGCTCCCGGCAAGCGCGCGCGGTTCTTCCCGGATGACGGACCTACCTGGCCCGGCCCCGGACCCGCGCCGCTGTTGGCTCGGGATGCTCTCGGGCGGAATAATCGCTCCCGTCAGCGGCGCTTCAGCTTTGGACAATTTCACGACCCGTCTTGAAACACGGACCAAGGAGTCTAACATGTGCGCGAGTCATTGGGCTGTACGAAACCTAAAGGCGTAATGAAAGTGAAGGTCTCGCCTTGCGCGGGCCGAGGAGGATGGGGCTTCCCCGCCCTTCACGGGGCGGCGGCTCCGCACTCCCGGGGCGTCTCGTCCTCATTGCGAGGTGAGGCGCACCTAGAGGCGTACACGTTGGGACCCGAAAGATGGTGAACTATG
>NW_025727175.1:10000-12500 GCF_021461385.2 Schistocerca piceifrons | reverse complement strand
ACCTTTCCTTACAACAACGTGTAACCTAACCTAACCTAACCTATGTTGTACCTTAACCTAACCCTATGTTGTACCTTAACCTAACCTATGTTGTACCTTAACCTAACCTATGTTGTACCTTAACCTAACCTATGTTGTACCTTAACCTAACCTATGTTGTACCTTAACCTAACCTATGTTGTACCTTAACCTAACCTATGTTGTACCTTAACCTAACCTATGTTGTACCTTAACCTAACCTATGTTGTACCTTAACCTAACCCATGTTGTACCTTAACCTAACCCATGTTGTACCTTAACCTAACCCATGTTGTACCTTAACCTAACCCATGTTGTACCTTAACCTAACCCATGTTGTACCTTAACCTAACCCATGTTGTACCTTAACCTAACCCATGTTGTACCTTAACCTAACCCATGTTGTACCTTAACCTAACCCATGTTGTACCTTAACCTAACCCATGTTGTGCCTTAACCTAACCCATGTTGTGCCTTAACCTAACCCATGTTGTGCCTTAACCTAACCCATGTTGTGCCTTAACCCTAACCCATGTTGTGCCCTAACCTAACCCATGTTGTGCCCTAACCTAACCCATGTTGTGCCCTAACCTAACCCATGTTGTGCCCTAACCTAACCCATGTTGTCCCCTAACCTAACCCATGTTGTCCCCTAACCTAACCCATGTTGTCCCCTAACCTAACCCATGTTGTGCCCTAACGTAACCCATGTTGTGCCTTAACGTAACCCATGTTGTGCCTTAACGTAACCCATGTTGTGCCTTAACGTAACCCACGTTGTCCGCTAACGTAACCCACGTTGTCCGCTAACGTAACCCACGTTGTCGCCTAAACCTGCTCTGTAATTGTTATACGACTCGTTCAATTAGTGTAGGTGTTGCCCACCCGCAACCCTCGCAATATAGTTCGCTACTCGCACTGCCCGCTCCCCTGTGTATCGCTTCATGTTAAACACCTTGCAAGTCTTGCTGACTTTCCACATGCTCCTGCTGTACACTGTAATGTGGATGGCAGCAGGACGTACATGCCGCCCCCCCCCCCCCCCACCCCTCCCCACGTCCCCACGTCCCCACCTTGCCCCCTGCCTTCGCAAGCTGGTTGGTGACAAGTTTGCATGTTCAATGCCCTTCGCATGCGACGTACGCAGGCTACGTTGTGGTGCGGCCTGTGTCAACTGTCCGCTGATGTCGTACGCGTGAACCACAATCTGTACTGCACATTCGTCCTTATGTACTGAATGATACATCGTGGCACATGTGTGATCCGTACAACGACTGCGCCCAAAAACGGCGGACCATACAGTGCAAATATTGTGCACGCAGCTACGTGTCGTCTCCCTATGAGAGCTGGATTGCAGGTGTGGTACGCCATAGAGACGTGTGGGAGGAACGGACGCCGTGGATGGCCGATCAGCATGAGCTGTGTGTTGATGTATTCGGACCTAGTCGTCTCTCCTCAAACACCGTGATAGCATGGTGCACCGCGTTCCATATCTGCGACATGCTACAGAGGCCGGTTGACAGTCGTTCGAGCAATGGACATCGCATACGTACGGGGGCCACCTTCCACGTATTGTCTAGGCGTGCACATTTTGTTGCGTGTATGTGGGCAGACGTAGTGTGGCGTGACACCTGACACAGGCATGCAATAATCGTTGAAGTTGCTAATGGCGATGGGACGCCTACGTTTTCTGGTGAAGTTACGCAAATGAAGAAATGGTAACCCGTTGTGGTGCGGTTGTTCTCGCTAGGGGTGAATCGGTGATGGCGACGATAGGTTGAGGTACTAACCGGTTGTTCCAGCGATACCCACCATGCCGATGAAACTGAACGGCATCTGGGTGTGAAGCGATACGCGGTGGTGGCTGGGTGGGACCGTCCCCGGCCGGTGAGGGGGCGCCTCCCGGCGTGCTGGCCGCGCGGTGCGTGGGCGCACGCGCTACAGCCGGCTGGTGGGGGCGGCCAGTGGCAGGCGCGCCGGCCGACGGACGCGGCAGGCGTCGCAGCTGCGCGCCGGCGCACCCTGCGCGCGGCGCCGTGCGGCCAAAGTAGGTCCTCGCGGGCCCGGTGCGAAGCGCGGTGGACATCTTCAGTGTGCTGGTCCGATTGAGGACTGTGTGCGTTGAGGATGCGCCGCCGCCCGGCGCTCGGCGCCGCGACGCCGTCTGCTGCTCGGTCGCCCCAGCGGTTCTCGCTGGTGGTTTGTATCGCAGCTGTGCGGATGTGTTGGCGCGTGCGCTGTGCTGGAGAGTTCGCTTCGGCACCCAAGTGGGGCTTTTGTCCTTCTGTGGCGCTGGCGTTGGAGCTGCCGGTCACCGTAGGTGGCGCGTGTTGTCTCCCGCCGGCAATGCCACGACAGCACGCTCCCGGGCCTCTGTCGGCAGCGGCAAGCTCAGTTGGGAGCACGGGTGGTCGCACCGAAAGCGTTCTACTCGCCTAACTCCGGGCGATTGCGCCTCTCTCGAACCCGACCAAGTACTTGG
>NW_025727174.1:135000-140081 GCF_021461385.2 Schistocerca piceifrons | reverse complement strand
CGACTCGAAGGAGAGGTCCCGCCGACGCTCGCACCGGCCGCTACGGGCCTGGCACCCTCTACGGGCCGTGGCCTCATTCAAGTTGGACTTGGGCTCGGCGCGAGGCGTCGGGGTAGTGGACCCTCCCAAACACCACATGCCACGACAGGCGGCAGCCTGCGGGGTTCGGTGCTGGACTCTTCCCTGTTCGCTCGCCGCTACTGGGGGAATCCTTGTTAGTTTCTTTTCCTCCGCTTAGTAATATGCTTAAATTCAGCGGGTAGTCTCGCCTGCTCTGAGGTCGTTGTACGAGGTGTCGCACGCCACACCGCCAGCCGGCTGTGCACGCTACCGAGAAAGTACCGGTATGCGAACCGCCAGGCGACGGGCGCGCATCGCACGTTTGAGGAGACGCGGCCGGCCCCACAGGCGGCCGCGACACTCCCAGGTCTGCGAAGCGGGGCAAACGCCGCGCGCTTCAGTATACGTAGCCGACCCTCAGCCAGACGTGGCCCGGGAACGGAATCCATGGACCGCAATGTGCGTTCGAAACGTCGATGTTCATGTGTCCTGCAGTTCACATGTCGACGCGCAATTTGCTGCGTTCTTCATCGACCCACGAGCCGAGTGATCCACCGTCCTGGGTGATCTTTTCTCAGTTTCCGCCGTCTCTTTCGAGACGGTCGCATAGGCGGGAGTGAGGCGTGTGGCGGCCCCTGTTCCAGCGTTCTGTGTCCAACGGCCTCACGGCCGACGGGCGTCGTACGGCTCCACACCGGAGCGGACAGGCACTCGGGCGAAAGTCATTCAAAACCGGCGCCAGGCGCCAGGTGCCGCAGGCCAGCCGCTCCAGCGCTTCAGCGCTCGTACCACACAACATTGCCGCTAGTTTTGAGAGGCACGCGTGGTTCCGCACGCGGCGCACGGCTACGGCGAGCCGTACAGGTAGCGTGTTGCGCGACACGACACGCACATCGAAAGACATGCAGTCTAGTCGGTAATGATCCTTCCGCAGGTTCACCTACGGAAACCTTGTTACGACTTTTACTTCCTCTAAATGATCAAGTTTGGTCATCTTTCCGGTAGCATCGGCAACGACAGAGTCAATGCCGCGTACCAGTCCGAAGACCTCACTAAATCATTCAATCGGTAGTAGCGACGGGCGGTGTGTACAAAGGGCAGGGACGTAATCAACGCGAGCTTATGACTCGCGCTTACTGGGAATTCCTCGTTCATGGGGAACAATAGCAAGCCCCAATCCCTAGCACGAAGGAGGTTCAGCGGGTTACCCCGACCTTTCGGCCTAGGAAGACACGCTGATTCCTTCAGTGTAGCGCGCGTGCGGCCCAGAACATCTAAGGGCATCACAGACCTGTTATTGCTCAATCTCGTGCGGCTAGAAAGCCGCCTGTCCCTCTAAGAAGAAAAGTAATCGCTGACAGCACGAAGGATGTCACGCGACTAGTTAGCAGGCTAGAGTCTCGTTCGTTATCGGAATTAACCAGACAAATCGCTCCACCAACTAAGAACGGCCATGCACCACCACCCACCGAATCAAGAAAGAGCTATCAATCTGTCAATCCTTCCGGTGTCCGGGCCTGGTGAGGTTTCCCGTGTTGAGTCAAATTAAGCCGCAGGCTCCACTCCTGGTGGTGCCCTTCCGTCAATTCCTTTAAGTTTCAGCTTTGCAACCATACTTCCCCCGGAACCCAAAAGCTTTGGTTTCCCGGAGGCTGCCCGCCGAGTCATCGGAGGAACTGCGGCGGATCGCTGGCTGGCATCGTTTATGGTTAGAACTAGGGCGGTATCTGATCGCCTTCGAACCTCTAACTTTCGTTCTTGATTAATGAAAACATACTTGGCAAATGCTTTCGCTTCTGTTCGTCTTGCGACGATCCAAGAATTTCACCTCTAACGTCGCAATACGAATGCCCCCGCCTGTCCCTATTAATCATTACCTCGGGTTCCGAAAACCAACAAAATAGAACCGAGGTCCTATTCCATTATTCCATGCACACAGTATTCAGGCGGGCTTGCCTGCTTTAAGCACTCTAATTTGTTCAAAGTAAACGTGCCGGCCCACCGAGACACTCAATAAAGAGCACCCTGGTAGGATTTCAACGGGGTCCGCCTCGGGACGCACGAGCACGCACGAGGCGGTCGCACGCCTTCAGCTCGCCCCACCGGCAGGACGTCCCACGATACATGCCAGTTAAACACCGACGGGCGGTGAACCAACAGCGTGGGACACAAATCCAACTACGAGCTTTTTAACCGCAACAACTTTAATATACGCTATTGGAGCTGGAATTACCGCGGCTGCTGGCACCAGACTTGCCCTCCAATAGATACTCGTTAAAGGATTTAAAGTGTACTCATTCCGATTACGGGGCCTCGGATGAGTCCCGTATCGTTATTTTTCGTCACTACCTCCCCGTGCCGGGAGTGGGTAATTTGCGCGCCTGCTGCCTTCCTTGGATGTGGTAGCCGTTTCTCAGGCTCCCTCTCCGGAATCGAACCCTGATTCCCCGTTACCCGTTACAACCATGGTAGGCGCAGAACCTACCATCGACAGTTGATAAGGCAGACATTTGAAAGATGCGTCGCCGGTACGAGGACCGTGCGATCAGCCCAAAGTTATTCAGAGTCACCAAGGCAAACGGACCGGACGAGCCGACCGATTGGTTTTGATCTAATAAAAGCGTCCCTTCCATCTCTGGTCGGGACTCTGTTTGCATGTATTAGCTCTAGAATTACCACAGTTATCCAAGTAACGTGGGTACGATCTAAGGAACCATAACTGATTTAATGAGCCATTCGCGGTTTCACCTTAATGCGGCTTGTACTGAGACATGCATGGCTTAATCTTTGAGACAAGCATATGACTACTGGCAGGATCAACCAGGGAGCTGCGTCAACTAGAGCTGAGCAGCCGGCCGCCCGGGAGTGTGTCCCGGGGGCCCGCGCGAACACGCAAGCGTCCGCTCAATCATTCTGCAAACAGGAGGAGGCTGAGCTCCCCTGCACAATACACCTCGAAACCCTCTCAGGTCCCGGCGGCGCGCAGCGCCGTCCCAAGTACTTGGTCGGGTTCGAGAGAGGCGCAATCGCCCGGAGTTAGGCGAGTAGACGCTTTCGGTGCGACCACCCGTGCTCCCAACTGAGCTTGCCGCTGCCGACAGAGGCCCGGGAGCGTGCTGTCGTGGCATTGCCGGCGGGAGACAACACGCGCCACCTACGGTGACCGGCAGCTCCAACGCCAGCGCCACAGAAGGACAAAAGCCCCACTTGGGTGCCGAAGCGAACTCTCCCAGCACAGCGCACGCGCCAACACATCCGCACAGCTGCGATACAAACCACCAGCGAGAACCGCTGGGGCGACCGAGCAGCAGACGGCGTCGCGGCGCCGAGCGCCGGGCGGCGGCGCATCCTCAACGCACACAGTCCTCAATCGGACCAGCACACTGAAGATGTCCACCGCGCTTCGCACCGGGCCCGCGAGGACCTACTTTGGCCGCACGGCGCCGCGCGCAGGGTGCGCCGGCGCGCAGCTGCGACGCCTGCCGCGTCCGTCGGCCGGCGCGCCTGCCACTGGCCGCCCCCACCAGCCGGCTGTAGCGCGTGCGCCCACGCACCGCGCGGCCAGCACGCCGGGAGGCGCCCCCTCACCGGCCGGGGACGGTCCCACCCAGCCACCGCCGCGTATCGCTTCACACCCAGATGCCGTTCAGTTTCGTCGGCATGGTGGGTATCGCTGGAACAACCGGTTAGTACCTCAACCTATCGTCGCCATCACCGATTCACCCCTAGCGAGAACAACCGCACCACAACAGGTTACCATTTGTTCATTTGCGTAACTTCACCAGAAAACGCAGGCGTCCATCGCCATTTGCAACTTCAACGATTATTGCATGCCTGTGTCAGGTGTCACGCCACACTACGTCTGCCCACATACACGCAACAAAATGTGCACGCCTAGACAATACGTGGAAGGTGGCCCCCGTACGTATGCGATGTCCATTGCTCGACACGACTGTCAACCGGCCTCTGTAGCATGTCGCAGATATGGAACGCGGTGCACCATGCCATCACGGTGTGTGAGGAGAGACGACTAGGTCCGAATACATCAACAGACAGCTCATGCTGATCGCCATCCACGGCGTCCGTTCCTCCCACACGTCTCTATGGCGTACCACACTGCAATCCAGCTCTCATAGGGAGACGACACGTAGCTGCGTGCACAATATTTGCACTGTATGGTCCGCCGTTTTTGGGCGCAGTCGTTGTGCGGTCACACATGTGCCACGATGTATCATTCAGTACATAAGGACGAATGTGCAGTACAGATTGTGGTTCACGCGTACGACATCAGCGGACAGTTGACACAGGCCGCACCACAACGTAGCCTGAGTACGTCGCATGCGAAGGGCATTGAACATGCAAACTTCTCACCAACCAGCTTGCGAAGGCAGGGGGCAAGGTGGGGACGTGGGGAGGGGCGGCATGTACGTCCTGCTGCCATCCACATTACAGTGTACAGCAGGAGCATGTGGAAAGTGAGCAAGACTTGCAAGGTGTTTAACATGAAGCGATACACAGGGGTGCGGGCAGTGCGAGTAGCGAACTATATTGCGAGGGTTGCGGGTGGGCAACACTACAGTAATTGAACGAGTCGTATAACAATTACAGAGCAGGTTTAGGCGACAACGTGGGTTACGTTAAGGCGACAACATGGGTTAGGTTAAGGCACAACATGGGTTAGGTTAAGGCACAACATGGGTTAGGTTAAGGCACAACATGGGTTAGGTTAAGGCACAACATGGGTTAGGTTAAGGCACAACATGGGTTAGGTTAAGGCACAACATGGGTTAGGTTAAGGCACAACATGGGTTAGGTTAAGGCACAACATGGGTTAGGTTGAGGCACAACATGGGTTAGGTTAAGGCACAACATGGGTTAGGTTGAGGCACAACATGGGTTAGGTTGAGGCACAACATGGGTTAGGTTGAGGCACAACATGGGTTAGGTTAAGGTACAACATGGGTTAGGTTAAGGTACAACATGGGTTAGGTTAAGGTACAACATGGGTTAGGTTAAGGTAC
>NW_025727174.1:122500-127500 GCF_021461385.2 Schistocerca piceifrons | reverse complement strand
CAATCTCGTGCGGCTAGAAGCCGCCTGTCCCTCTAAGAAGAAAAGTAATCGCTGACAGCACGAAGGATGTCACGCGACTAGTTAGCAGGCTAGAGTCTCGTTCGTTATCGGAATTAACCAGACAAATCGCTCCACCAACTAAGAACGGCCATGCACCACCACCCACCGAATCAAGAAAGAGCTATCAATCTGTCAATCCTTCCGGTGTCCGGGCCTGGTGAGGTTTCCCGTGTTGAGTCAAATTAAGCCGCAGGCTCCACTCCTGGTGGTGCCCTTCCGTCAATTCCTTTAAGTTTCAGCTTTGCAACCATACTTCCCCCGGAACCCAAAAGCTTTGGTTTCCCGGAGGCTGCCCGCCGAGTCATCGGAGGAACTGCGGCGGATCGCTGGCTGGCATCGTTTATGGTTAGAACTAGGGCGGTATCTGATCGCCTTCGAACCTCTAACTTTCGTTCTTGATTAATGAAAACATACTTGGCAAATGCTTTCGCTTCTGTTCGTCTTGCGACGATCCAAGAATTTCACCTCTAACGTCGCAATACGAATGCCCCCGCCTGTCCCTATTAATCATTACCTCGGGTTCCGAAAACCAACAAAATAGAACCGAGGTCCTATTCCATTATTCCATGCACACAGTATTCAGGCGGGCTTGCCTGCTTTAAGCACTCTAATTTGTTCAAAGTAAACGTGCCGGCCCACCGAGACACTCAATAAAGAGCACCCTGGTAGGATTTCAACGGGGTCCGCCTCGGGACGCACGAGCACGCACGAGGCGGTCGCACGCCTTCAGCTCGCCCCACCGGCAGGACGTCCCACGATACATGCCAGTTAAACACCGACGGGCGGTGAACCAACAGCGTGGGACACAAATCCAACTACGAGCTTTTTAACCGCAACAACTTTAATATACGCTATTGGAGCTGGAATTACCGCGGCTGCTGGCACCAGACTTGCCCTCCAATAGATACTCGTTAAAGGATTTAAAGTGTACTCATTCCGATTACGGGGCCTCGGATGAGTCCCGTATCGTTATTTTTCGTCACTACCTCCCCGTGCCGGGAGTGGGTAATTTGCGCGCCTGCTGCCTTCCTTGGATGTGGTAGCCGTTTCTCAGGCTCCCTCTCCGGAATCGAACCCTGATTCCCCGTTACCCGTTACAACCATGGTAGGCGCAGAACCTACCATCGACAGTTGATAAGGCAGACATTTGAAAGATGCGTCGCCGGTACGAGGACCGTGCGATCAGCCCAAAGTTATTCAGAGTCACCAAGGCAAACGGACCGGACGAGCCGACCGATTGGTTTTGATCTAATAAAAGCGTCCCTTCCATCTCTGGTCGGGACTCTGTTTGCATGTATTAGCTCTAGAATTACCACAGTTATCCAAGTAACGTGGGTACGATCTAAGGAACCATAACTGATTTAATGAGCCATTCGCGGTTTCACCTTAATGCGGCTTGTACTGAGACATGCATGGCTTAATCTTTGAGACAAGCATATGACTACTGGCAGGATCAACCAGGGAGCTGCGTCAACTAGAGCTGAGCAGCCGGCCGCCCGGGAGTGTGTCCCGGGGGCCCGCGCGAACACGCAAGCGTCCGCTCAATCATTCTGCAAACAGGAGGAGGCTGAGCTCCCCTGCACAATACACCTCGAAACCCTCTCAGGTCCCGGCGGCGCGCAGCGCCGTCCCAAGTACTTGGTCGGGTTCGAGAGAGGCGCAATCGCCCGGAGTTAGGCGAGTAGACGCTTTCGGTGCGACCACCCGTGCTCCCAACTGAGCTTGCCGCTGCCGACAGAGGCCCGGGAGCGTGCTGTCGTGGCATTGCCGGCGGGAGACAACACGCGCCACCTACGGTGACCGGCAGCTCCAACGCCAGCGCCACAGAAGGACAAAAGCCCCACTTGGGTGCCGAAGCGAACTCTCCCAGCACAGCGCACGCGCCAACACATCCGCACAGCTGCGATACAAACCACCAGCGAGAACCGCTGGGGCGACCGAGCAGCAGACGGCGTCGCGGCGCCGAGCGCCGGGCGGCGGCGCATCCTCAACGCACACAGTCCTCAATCGGACCAGCACACTGAAGATGTCCACCGCGCTTCGCACCGGGCCCGCGAGGACCTACTTTGGCCGCACGGCGCCGCGCGCAGGGTGCGCCGGCGCGCAGCTGCGACGCCTGCCGCGTCCGTCGGCCGGCGCGCCTGCCACTGGCCGCCCCCACCAGCCGGCTGTAGCGCGTGCGCCCACGCACCGCGCGGCCAGCACGCCGGGAGGCGCCCCCTCACCGGCCGGGGACGGTCCCACCCAGCCACCGCCGCGTATCGCTTCACACCCAGATGCCGTTCAGTTTCGTCGGCATGGTGGGTATCGCTGGAACAACCGGTTAGTACCTCAACCTATCGTCGCCATCACCGATTCACCCCTAGCGAGAACAACCGCACCACAACAGGTTACCATTTGTTCATTTGCGTAACTTCACCAGAAAACGCAGGCGTCCATCGCCATTTGCAACTTCAACGATTATTGCATGCCTGTGTCAGGTGTCACGCCACACTACGTCTGCCCACATACACGCAACAAAATGTGCACGCCTAGACAATACGTGGAAGGTGGCCCCCGTACGTATGCGATGTCCATTGCTCGAACGACTGTCAACCGGCCTCTGTAGCATGTCGCAGATATGGAACGCGGTGCACCATGCCATCACGGTGTGTGAGGAGAGACGACTAGGTCCGAATACATCAACAGACAGCTCATGCTGATCGCCATCCACGGCGTCCGTTCCTCCCACACGTCTCTATGGCGTACCACACTGCAATCCAGCTCTCATAGGGAGACGACACGTAGCTGCGTGCACAATATTTGCACTGTATGGTCCGCCGTTTTTGGGCGCAGTCGTTGTGCGGTCACACATGTGCCACGATGTATCATTCAGTACATAAGGACGAATGTGCAGTACAGATTGTGGTTCACGCGTACGACATCAGCGGACAGTTGACACAGGCCGCACCACAACGTAGCCTGAGTACGTCGCATGCGAAGGGCATTGAACATGCAAACTTCTCACCAACCAGCTTGCGAAGGCAGGGGGCAAGGTGGGGACGTGGGGAGGGGCGGCATGTACGTCCTGCTGCCATCCACATTACAGTGTACAGCAGGAGCATGTGGAAAGTGAGCAAGACTTGCAAGGTGTTTAACATGAAGCGATACACAGGGGTGCGGGCAGTGCGAGTAGCGAACTATATTGCGAGGGTTGCGGGTGGGCAACACTACAGTAATTGAACGAGTCGTATAACAATTACAGAGCAGGTTTAGGCGACAACGTGGGTTACGTTAAGGCGACAACATGGGTTAGGTTAAGGCACAACATGGGTTAGGTTAAGGCACAACATGGGTTAGGTTAAGGCACAACATGGGTTAGGTTAAGGCACAACATGGGTTAGGTTAAGGCACAACATGGGTTAGGTTAAGGCACAACATGGGTTAGGTTAAGGCACAACATGGGTTAGGTTAAGGCACAACATGGGTTAGGTTGAGGCACAACATGGGTTAGGTTAAGGCACAACATGGGTTAGGTTGAGGCACAACATGGGTTAGGTTGAGGCACAACATGGGTTAGGTTGAGGCACAACATGGGTTAGGTTAAGGTACAACATGGGTTAGGTTAAGGTACAACATGGGTTAGGTTAAGGTACAACATGGGTTAGGTTAAGGTACAACATGGGTTAGGTTAAGGTACAACATGGGTTAGGTTAAGGTACAACATAGGTTAGGTTAAGGTACAACATAGGTTAGGTTAAGGTACAACATAGGTTAGGTTAAGGTACAACATAGGTTAGGTTAAGGTACAACATAGGTTAGGTTAAGGTACAACATAGGTTAGGTTAAGGTACAACATAGGTTAGGTTAAGGTACAACATAGGTTAGGTTAGGTTAGGTTAGGTTACACGTTGTTGTACGGAAAGGTGTAGGGGGGGGGGGGGGCGGGGGCGGCAGGTTCGTTGATAGTGATTATAGTAAGTGAATGCTTGTGACATGATCAGATTTGTCACGTCAGGATGCACCTTTGGCTTATTAGAGGCGGCGCTCCAATTCTATGCTTGTGTGAGACCTGTGTCTTTGACTCATGTCATTGTTTGTGCGCTGTGACAGGAGGTACTATTGTGATGTTGGGTGCACCGTTGTATAGGACATGTGTGGGTGTTGGTGCCTGGTCTGCGCAATGGTGGATGTCGAAAGGCTGGGATATTGTATTTTCCGCACGGACCTCCTGGTCTGGTTGTGATAGTGTGGATTGTGTAATGTGGCGGAGAAGATGCACTGGATGTTGTTCCATGCTGGTGCTTACATATTGTATGTGCGCCTGTTAGAAGCAGAGAGTGGTGCGTGATCAGAGTGTCTGGCTGACGTGTGGTTCCCATTTTGGGCAGACTCTTTCAGCATGTATACGGACAGTTGTGTATATTTGCTGTAGTTTGATGGCTCTGCATTGATTACTAATCAGCGCCGTGTGTACGGGTAATCTGGTTCCAGTCCAAAATGTTCCATCTGTGTACATTAGTGACAAAGACTCCCCCCATGCAGTGGGGCTCGGTCTGTTATAACTCTTCCGCGTAATATATTTGCCCCACGTTTTTGCGACTGCGAGTGCGAGTGCAACGCGCATGGGGACCGACATGCTGATGGCTCGGTATCGGACGCCGTACAGTGAGCAACGCGATCGCGTCTCTCGCTCGTAAGTGGTACAGGTCGCGGCTCATGTATACGGACAGCGGGAATGTCGCATATTGGAAATAACTCTTCATGAAACGCAAGTTATAGGGGTGGATTGCACTTTACGAGTGCGGGAAACGTCCGCCGTTCATCCGCTGGAGGTGCGAGTTTGGCGGTTGGGGTGGTGCACGAACGGGTGCGGGTGGCGTCATTGCCGGTCCACGGCTTCGTGCGGCAGAGCCACTGGAGATTGGGTGCTATGGTCGACAGAGGCTGCAGCCTTTGTG
>NW_025727174.1:107500-110000 GCF_021461385.2 Schistocerca piceifrons | reverse complement strand
GGTCCGCCTCGGGACGCACGAGCACGCACGAGGCGGTCGCACGCCTTCAGCTCGCCCCACCGGCAGGACGTCCCACGATACATGCCAGTTAAACACCGACGGGCGGTGAACCAACAGCGTGGGACACAAATCCAACTACGAGCTTTTTAACCGCAACAACTTTAATATACGCTATTGGAGCTGGAATTACCGCGGCTGCTGGCACCAGACTTGCCCTCCAATAGATACTCGTTAAAGGATTTAAAGTGTACTCATTCCGATTACGGGGCCTCGGATGAGTCCCGTATCGTTATTTTTCGTCACTACCTCCCCGTGCCGGGAGTGGGTAATTTGCGCGCCTGCTGCCTTCCTTGGATGTGGTAGCCGTTTCTCAGGCTCCCTCTCCGGAATCGAACCCTGATTCCCCGTTACCCGTTACAACCATGGTAGGCGCAGAACCTACCATCGACAGTTGATAAGGCAGACATTTGAAAGATGCGTCGCCGGTACGAGGACCGTGCGATCAGCCCAAAGTTATTCAGAGTCACCAAGGCAAACGGACCGGACGAGCCGACCGATTGGTTTTGATCTAATAAAAGCGTCCCTTCCATCTCTGGTCGGGACTCTGTTTGCATGTATTAGCTCTAGAATTACCACAGTTATCCAAGTAACGTGGGTACGATCTAAGGAACCATAACTGATTTAATGAGCCATTCGCGGTTTCACCTTAATGCGGCTTGTACTGAGACATGCATGGCTTAATCTTTGAGACAAGCATATGACTACTGGCAGGATCAACCAGGGAGCTGCGTCAACTAGAGCTGAGCAGCCGGCCGCCCGGGAGTGTGTCCCGGGGGCCCGCGCGAACACGCAAGCGTCCGCTCAATCATTCTGCAAACAGGAGGAGGCTGAGCTCCCCTGCACAATACACCTCGAAACCCTCTCAGGTCCCGGCGGCGCGCAGCGCCGTCCCAAGTACTTGGTCGGGTTCGAGAGAGGCGCAATCGCCCGGAGTTAGGCGAGTAGACGCTTTCGGTGCGACCACCCGTGCTCCCAACTGAGCTTGCCGCTGCCGACAGAGGCCCGGGAGCGTGCTGTCGTGGCATTGCCGGCGGGAGACAACACGCGCCACCTACGGTGACCGGCAGCTCCAACGCCAGCGCCACAGAAGGACAAAAGCCCCACTTGGGTGCCGAAGCGAACTCTCCCAGCACAGCGCACGCGCCAACACATCCGCACAGCTGCGATACAAACCACCAGCGAGAACCGCTGGGGCGACCGAGCAGCAGACGGCGTCGCGGCGCCGAGCGCCGGGCGGCGGCGCATCCTCAACGCACACAGTCCTCAATCGGACCAGCACACTGAAGATGTCCACCGCGCTTCGCACCGGGCCCGCGAGGACCTACTTTGGCCGCACGGCGCCGCGCGCAGGGTGCGCCGGCGCGCAGCTGCGACGCCTGCCGCGTCCGTCGGCCGGCGCGCCTGCCACTGGCCGCCCCCACCAGCCGGCTGTAGCGCGTGCGCCCACGCACCGCGCGGCCAGCACGCCGGGAGGCGCCCCCTCACCGGCCGGGGACGGTCCCACCCAGCCACCGCCGCGTATCGCTTCACACCCAGATGCCGTTCAGTTTCGTCGGCATGGTGGGTATCGCTGGAACAACCGGTTAGTACCTCAACCTATCGTCGCCATCACCGATTCACCCCTAGCGAGAACAACCGCACCACAACAGGTTACCATTTGTTCATTTGCGTAACTTCACCAGAAAACGCAGGCGTCCATCGCCATTTGCAACTTCAACGATTATTGCATGCCTGTGTCAGGTGTCACGCCACACTACGTCTGCCCACATACACGCAACAAAATGTGCACGCCTAGACAATACGTGGAAGGTGGCCCCCGTACGTATGCGATGTCCATTGCTCGAACGACTGTCAACCGGCCTCTGTAGCATGTCGCAGATATGGAACGCGGTGCACCATGCCATCACGGTGTGTGAGGAGAGACGACTAGGTCCGAATACATCAACAGACAGCTCATGCTGATCGCCATCCACGGCGTCCGTTCCTCCCACACGTCTCTATGGCGTACCACACTGCAATCCAGCTCTCATAGGGAGACGACACGTAGCTGCGTGCACAATATTTGCACTGTATGGTCCGCCGTTTTTGGGCGCAGTCGTTGTGCGGTCACACATGTGCCACGATGTATCATTCAGTACATAAGGACGAATGTGCAGTACAGATTGTGGTTCACGCGTACGACATCAGCGGACAGTTGACACAGGCCGCACCACAACGTAGCCTGAGTACGTCGCATGCGAAGGGCATTGAACATGCAAACTTCTCACCAACCAGCTTGCGAAGGCAGGGGGCAAGGTGGGGACGTGGGGAGGGGCGGCATGTACGTCCTGCTGCCATCCACATTACAGTGTACAGCAGGAGCATGTGGAAAGTGAGCAAGACTTGCAAGGTGTTTAACATGAAGCGATACACAGGGGTGCGGGCAGTGCGAGTAGCGAAC
>NW_025727174.1:95000-97500 GCF_021461385.2 Schistocerca piceifrons | reverse complement strand
TCCTCAACGCACACAGTCCTCAATCGGACCAGCACACTGAAGATGTCCACCGCGCTTCGCACCGGGCCCGCGAGGACCTACTTTGGCCGCACGGCGCCGCGCGCAGGGTGCGCCGGCGCGCAGCTGCGACGCCTGCCGCGTCCGTCGGCCGGCGCGCCTGCCACTGGCCGCCCCCACCAGCCGGCTGTAGCGCGTGCGCCCACGCACCGCGCGGCCAGCACGCCGGGAGGCGCCCCCTCACCGGCCGGGGACGGTCCCACCCAGCCACCGCCGCGTATCGCTTCACACCCAGATGCCGTTCAGTTTCGTCGGCATGGTGGGTATCGCTGGAACAACCGGTTAGTACCTCAACCTATCGTCGCCATCACCGATTCACCCCTAGCGAGAACAACCGCACCACAACAGGTTACCATTTGTTCATTTGCGTAACTTCACCAGAAAACGCAGGCGTCCATCGCCATTTGCAACTTCAACGATTATTGCATGCCTGTGTCAGGTGTCACGCCACACTACGTCTGCCCACATACACGCAACAAAATGTGCACGCCTAGACAATACGTGGAAGGTGGCCCCCGTACGTATGCGATGTCCATTGCTCGAACGACTGTCAACCGGCCTCTGTAGCATGTCGCAGATATGGAACGCGGTGCACCATGCCATCACGGTGTGTGAGGAGAGACGACTAGGTCCGAATACATCAACAGACAGCTCATGCTGATCGCCATCCACGGCGTCCGTTCCTCCCACACGTCTCTATGGCGTACCACACTGCAATCCAGCTCTCATAGGGAGACGACACGTAGCTGCGTGCACAATATTTGCACTGTATGGTCCGCCGTTTTTGGGCGCAGTCGTTGTGCGGTCACACATGTGCCACGATGTATCATTCAGTACATAAGGACGAATGTGCAGTACAGATTGTGGTTCACGCGTACGACATCAGCGGACAGTTGACACAGGCCGCACCACAACGTAGCCTGAGTACGTCGCATGCGAAGGGCATTGAACATGCAAACTTCTCACCAACCAGCTTGCGAAGGCAGGGGGCAAGGTGGGGACGTGGGGAGGGGCGGCATGTACGTCCTGCTGCCATCCACATTACAGTGTACAGCAGGAGCATGTGGAAAGTGAGCAAGACTTGCAAGGTGTTTAACATGAAGCGATACACAGGGGTGCGGGCAGTGCGAGTAGCGAACTATATTGCGAGGGTTGCGGGTGGGCAACACTACAGTAATTGAACGAGTCGTATAACAATTACAGAGCAGGTTTAGGCGACAACGTGGGTTACGTTAAGGCGACAACATGGGTTAGGTTAAGGCACAACATGGGTTAGGTTAAGGCACAACATGGGTTAGGTTAAGGCACAACATGGGTTAGGTTAAGGCACAACATGGGTTAGGTTAAGGCACAACATGGGTTAGGTTAAGGCACAACATGGGTTAGGTTAAGGCACAACATGGGTTAGGTTAAGGCACAACATGGGTTAGGTTGAGGCACAACATGGGTTAGGTTAAGGCACAACATGGGTTAGGTTGAGGCACAACATGGGTTAGGTTGAGGCACAACATGGGTTAGGTTGAGGCACAACATGGGTTAGGTTAAGGTACAACATGGGTTAGGTTAAGGTACAACATGGGTTAGGTTAAGGTACAACATGGGTTAGGTTAAGGTACAACATGGGTTAGGTTAAGGTACAACATGGGTTAGGTTAAGGTACAACATAGGTTAGGTTAAGGTACAACATAGGTTAGGTTAAGGTACAACATAGGTTAGGTTAAGGTACAACATAGGTTAGGTTAAGGTACAACATAGGTTAGGTTAAGGTACAACATAGGTTAGGTTAAGGTACAACATAGGTTAGGTTAGGTTAGGTTAGGTTACACGTTGTTGTACGGAAAGGTGTAGGGGGGGGGGGGGGGCGGGGGCGGCAGGTTCGTTGATAGTGATTATAGTAAGTGAATGCTTGTGACATGATCAGATTTGTCACGTCAGGATGCACCTTTGGTTTATTAGAGGCGGCGCTCCAATTCTATGCTTGTGTGAGACCTGTGTCTTTGACTCATGTCATTGTTTGTGCGCTGTGACAGGAGGTACTATTGTGATGTTGGGTGCACCGTTGTATAGGACATGTGTGGGTGTTGGTGCCTGGTCTGCGCAATGGTGGATGTCGAAAGGCTGGGATATTGTATTTTCCGCACGGACCTCCTGGTCTGGTTGTGATAGTGTGGATTGTGTAATGTGGCGGAGAAGATGCACTGGATGTTGTTCCATGCTGGTGCTTACATATTGTATGTGCGCCTGTTAGAAGCAGAGAGTGGTGCGTGATCAGAGTGTCTGGCTGACGTGTGGTTCCCATTTTGGGCAGACTCTTTCAGCATGTATACGGACAGTTGTGTATATTTGCTGTAGTTTGATGGCTCTGCATTGATTACTAATCAGCGCCGTGTGTACGGGTAATCTGGTTCCAGTCCAAAATGTTCCATCTGTGTACATTAGTGAC
>NW_025727174.1:85000-87500 GCF_021461385.2 Schistocerca piceifrons | reverse complement strand
TGAACCAACAGCGTGGGACACAAATCCAACTACGAGCTTTTTAACCGCAACAACTTTAATATACGCTATTGGAGCTGGAATTACCGCGGCTGCTGGCACCAGACTTGCCCTCCAATAGATACTCGTTAAAGGATTTAAAGTGTACTCATTCCGATTACGGGGCCTCGGATGAGTCCCGTATCGTTATTTTTCGTCACTACCTCCCCGTGCCGGGAGTGGGTAATTTGCGCGCCTGCTGCCTTCCTTGGATGTGGTAGCCGTTTCTCAGGCTCCCTCTCCGGAATCGAACCCTGATTCCCCGTTACCCGTTACAACCATGGTAGGCGCAGAACCTACCATCGACAGTTGATAAGGCAGACATTTGAAAGATGCGTCGCCGGTACGAGGACCGTGCGATCAGCCCAAAGTTATTCAGAGTCACCAAGGCAAACGGACCGGACGAGCCGACCGATTGGTTTTGATCTAATAAAAGCGTCCCTTCCATCTCTGGTCGGGACTCTGTTTGCATGTATTAGCTCTAGAATTACCACAGTTATCCAAGTAACGTGGGTACGATCTAAGGAACCATAACTGATTTAATGAGCCATTCGCGGTTTCACCTTAATGCGGCTTGTACTGAGACATGCATGGCTTAATCTTTGAGACAAGCATATGACTACTGGCAGGATCAACCAGGGAGCTGCGTCAACTAGAGCTGAGCAGCCGGCCGCCCGGGAGTGTGTCCCGGGGGCCCGCGCGAACACGCAAGCGTCCGCTCAATCATTCTGCAAACAGGAGGAGGCTGAGCTCCCCTGCACAATACACCTCGAAACCCTCTCAGGTCCCGGCGGCGCGCAGCGCCGTCCCAAGTACTTGGTCGGGTTCGAGAGAGGCGCAATCGCCCGGAGTTAGGCGAGTAGACGCTTTCGGTGCGACCACCCGTGCTCCCAACTGAGCTTGCCGCTGCCGACAGAGGCCCGGGAGCGTGCTGTCGTGGCATTGCCGGCGGGAGACAACACGCGCCACCTACGGTGACCGGCAGCTCCAACGCCAGCGCCACAGAAGGACAAAAGCCCCACTTGGGTGCCGAAGCGAACTCTCCCAGCACAGCGCACGCGCCAACACATCCGCACAGCTGCGATACAAACCACCAGCGAGAACCGCTGGGGCGACCGAGCAGCAGACGGCGTCGCGGCGCCGAGCGCCGGGCGGCGGCGCATCCTCAACGCACACAGTCCTCAATCGGACCAGCACACTGAAGATGTCCACCGCGCTTCGCACCGGGCCCGCGAGGACCTACTTTGGCCGCACGGCGCCGCGCGCAGGGTGCGCCGGCGCGCAGCTGCGACGCCTGCCGCGTCCGTCGGCCGGCGCGCCTGCCACTGGCCGCCCCCACCAGCCGGCTGTAGCGCGTGCGCCCACGCACCGCGCGGCCAGCACGCCGGGAGGCGCCCCCTCACCGGCCGGGGACGGTCCCACCCAGCCACCGCCGCGTATCGCTTCACACCCAGATGCCGTTCAGTTTCGTCGGCATGGTGGGTATCGCTGGAACAACCGGTTAGTACCTCAACCTATCGTCGCCATCACCGATTCACCCCTAGCGAGAACAACCGCACCACAACAGGTTACCATTTGTTCATTTGCGTAACTTCACCAGAAAACGCAGGCGTCCATCGCCATTTGCAACTTCAACGATTATTGCATGCCTGTGTCAGGTGTCACGCCACACTACGTCTGCCCACATACACGCAACAAAATGTGCACGCCTAGACAATACGTGGAAGGTGGCCCCCGTACGTATGCGATGTCCATTGCTCGAACGACTGTCAACCGGCCTCTGTAGCATGTCGCAGATATGGAACGCGGTGCACCATGCCATCACGGTGTGTGAGGAGAGACGACTAGGTCCGAATACATCAACAGACAGCTCATGCTGATCGCCATCCACGGCGTCCGTTCCTCCCACACGTCTCTATGGCGTACCACACTGCAATCCAGCTCTCATAGGGAGACGACACGTAGCTGCGTGCACAATATTTGCACTGTATGGTCCGCCGTTTTTGGGCGCAGTCGTTGTGCGGTCACACATGTGCCACGATGTATCATTCAGTACATAAGGACGAATGTGCAGTACAGATTGTGGTTCACGCGTACGACATCAGCGGACAGTTGACACAGGCCGCACCACAACGTAGCCTGAGTACGTCGCATGCGAAGGGCATTGAACATGCAAACTTCTCACCAACCAGCTTGCGAAGGCAGGGGGCAAGGTGGGGACGTGGGGAGGGGCGGCATGTACGTCCTGCTGCCATCCACATTACAGTGTACAGCAGGAGCATGTGGAAAGTGAGCAAGACTTGCAAGGTGTTTAACATGAAGCGATACACAGGGGTGCGGGCAGTGCGAGTAGCGAACTATATTGCGAGGGTTGCGGGTGGGCAACACTACAGTAATTGAACGAGTCGTATAACAATTACAGAGCAGGTTTAGGCGACAACGTGGGTTACGTTAAGGCGACAAC
>NW_025727174.1:72500-75000 GCF_021461385.2 Schistocerca piceifrons | reverse complement strand
GGGTGCGCCGGCGCGCAGCTGCGACGCCTGCCGCGTCCGTCGGCCGGCGCGCCTGCCACTGGCCGCCCCCACCAGCCGGCTGTAGCGCGTGCGCCCACGCACCGCGCGGCCAGCACGCCGGGAGGCGCCCCCTCACCGGCCGGGGACGGTCCCACCCAGCCACCGCCGCGTATCGCTTCACACCCAGATGCCGTTCAGTTTCGTCGGCATGGTGGGTATCGCTGGAACAACCGGTTAGTACCTCAACCTATCGTCGCCATCACCGATTCACCCCTAGCGAGAACAACCGCACCACAACAGGTTACCATTTGTTCATTTGCGTAACTTCACCAGAAAACGCAGGCGTCCATCGCCATTTGCAACTTCAACGATTATTGCATGCCTGTGTCAGGTGTCACGCCACACTACGTCTGCCCACATACACGCAACAAAATGTGCACGCCTAGACAATACGTGGAAGGTGGCCCCCGTACGTATGCGATGTCCATTGCTCGAACGACTGTCAACCGGCCTCTGTAGCATGTCGCAGATATGGAACGCGGTGCACCATGCCATCACGGTGTGTGAGGAGAGACGACTAGGTCCGAATACATCAACAGACAGCTCATGCTGATCGCCATCCACGGCGTCCGTTCCTCCCACACGTCTCTATGGCGTACCACACTGCAATCCAGCTCTCATAGGGAGACGACACGTAGCTGCGTGCACAATATTTGCACTGTATGGTCCGCCGTTTTTGGGCGCAGTCGTTGTGCGGTCACACATGTGCCACGATGTATCATTCAGTACATAAGGACGAATGTGCAGTACAGATTGTGGTTCACGCGTACGACATCAGCGGACAGTTGACACAGGCCGCACCACAACGTAGCCTGAGTACGTCGCATGCGAAGGGCATTGAACATGCAAACTTCTCACCAACCAGCTTGCGAAGGCAGGGGGCAAGGTGGGGACGTGGGGAGGGGCGGCATGTACGTCCTGCTGCCATCCACATTACAGTGTACAGCAGGAGCATGTGGAAAGTGAGCAAGACTTGCAAGGTGTTTAACATGAAGCGATACACAGGGGTGCGGGCAGTGCGAGTAGCGAACTATATTGCGAGGGTTGCGGGTGGGCAACACTACAGTAATTGAACGAGTCGTATAACAATTACAGAGCAGGTTTAGGCGACAACGTGGGTTACGTTAAGGCGACAACATGGGTTAGGTTAAGGCACAACATGGGTTAGGTTAAGGCACAACATGGGTTAGGTTAAGGCACAACATGGGTTAGGTTAAGGCACAACATGGGTTAGGTTAAGGCACAACATGGGTTAGGTTAAGGCACAACATGGGTTAGGTTAAGGCACAACATGGGTTAGGTTAAGGCACAACATGGGTTAGGTTGAGGCACAACATGGGTTAGGTTAAGGCACAACATGGGTTAGGTTGAGGCACAACATGGGTTAGGTTGAGGCACAACATGGGTTAGGTTGAGGCACAACATGGGTTAGGTTAAGGTACAACATGGGTTAGGTTAAGGTACAACATGGGTTAGGTTAAGGTACAACATGGGTTAGGTTAAGGTACAACATGGGTTAGGTTAAGGTACAACATGGGTTAGGTTAAGGTACAACATAGGTTAGGTTAAGGTACAACATAGGTTAGGTTAAGGTACAACATAGGTTAGGTTAAGGTACAACATAGGTTAGGTTAAGGTACAACATAGGTTAGGTTAAGGTACAACATAGGTTAGGTTAAGGTACAACATAGGTTAGGTTAAGGTACAACATAGGTTAGGTTAGGTTAGGTTAGGTTACACGTTGTTGTACGGAAAGGTGTAGGGGGGGGGGGGGGCGGGGGCGGCAGGTTCGTTGATAGTGATTATAGTAAGTGAATGCTTGTGACATGATCAGATTTGTCACGTCAGGATGCACCTTTGGCTTATTAGAGGCGGCGCTCCAATTCTATGCTTGTGTGAGACCTGTGTCTTTGACTCATGTCATTGTTTGTGCGCTGTGACAGGAGGTACTATTGTGATGTTGGGTGCACCGTTGTATAGGACATGTGTGGGTGTTGGTGCCTGGTCTGCGCAATGGTGGATGTCGAAAGGCTGGGATATTGTATTTTCCGCACGGACCTCCTGGTCTGGTTGTGATAGTGTGGATTGTGTAATGTGGCGGAGAAGATGCACTGGATGTTGTTCCATGCTGGTGCTTACATATTGTATGTGCGCCTGTTAGAAGCAGAGAGTGGTGCGTGATCAGAGTGTCTGGCTGACGTGTGGTTCCCATTTTGGGCAGACTCTTTCAGCATGTATACGGACAGTTGTGTATATTTGCTGTAGTTTGATGGCTCTGCATTGATTACTAATCAGCGCCGTGTGTACGGGTAATCTGGTTCCAGTCCAAAATGTTCCATCTGTGTACATTAGTGACAAAGACTCCCCCCATGCAGTGGGGCTCGGTCTGTTATAACTCTTCCGCGTAATATATTTGCCCCACGTTTTTGCGACTGCGAGT
>NW_025727174.1:65000-67500 GCF_021461385.2 Schistocerca piceifrons | reverse complement strand
CCTGGGCGGCAAGGCAGCAGCGACCTCCTCACGTGTGACCGGCCCCCATAGGCACTCAGGAGCGACAGGCTCCGAGTGCGGGAGAAGGCGGTCACGGATGAAGCCGGCGGTGGAGATCGGCTTCTTCGTGAAGAGGTCCGCCCAGAAGTCCAGCAGACCGGGGATGTCGGGTGGCGGCTGCAGCAGGGTGCCGTCCAGCAAGCCGCGCACGCAACGTGCACGCGACCTACGGAAGGCGTCCTGTGTGCGCGCGTATTCCCAGCGGCGCCGCTTGCGCTTCTGCAGCGGCGGGGCGGCAGGCGGCCGCTTGGATGATTGGCGCGGCCGCTGTGTCCTGGTGATCGACCTCTCCCCCCTGGACCCGACCGACGCAAGGGCATCCGGGAGCATGCCCAGGATGACATCGGGCGGCGTGCCCCGCCCCAGACCAATGACTCGATCCAGGGCAGAGAAACGCTGGGCGGAAGCAGGTAGCCCCGCCAGATGCTCCCAGATGGCGGCGTCAGTCGGCCCCTCCGGCGGCGGCCCGGTGGTGTCGGCCGCGAAGTCCTCGGCTGCGTCGACGGGCGGCGCAGCGGCCTCGCCCGCGTCAGGCAGCGAGCTCGCTGCTCCACGGCGGGACGCCGGCTCTTCGCCCCGACCGATCTCAAGTGCCTCCATGAATTGGCGGACAAGCTGCTTGTGGGCAGCTTGCCGCCGTCGGCACTTGATTGCCTCAAGCGTTCGGTCGGGGAACATCCTGGTAAGTTCTTGATTTACAAAGAAGAACCGGGCGTCCCTCTCAAGGAACAGTTCGGCCTCTGCCTTGGCGAGCGACAGGACTTCTTCCTCCGTCCACCTCGCGCGATGCCTCTCCGTCACGATCTCAGCGTTGGCGGCCGCAGGGTGTTGGCGGCGGCGATGGACCCCGAGACCGTTCTTCGTGGTAAAAGTGCGGTGGCACTCACTGCAAGCAAAGGGAGCTACACAAACTATCGCATTTTCGTTACGGCCGGTTGGCCGGATAGGTGCTGGGGTAGCTGGGGTGGCACCTTCAGCGGAAGGGCCACCATCTCTTGTTTCTTGTCGGCTGCCCCCAACTATAAAGGGATAATGCGAGGGGGGGCTGGTAACCCCCCCCAAGCCCCTGGTGCGGTCTTCCACTCTGCGAAAATCAGCGGGCCCACGAGAAGGGGAGAAGACCGCAGGAGAGGAGAGGCTAAGAGGGCTAGGCCCATGTATTGCGCATCACTCTCCCTGTAACTATAACCCAAGGAAGGCACCTCGCAGCAGCAGCACGACTACATCAAGACCGCACTTCGAAAAGCCAAGTCCGGATGCAGCCACACCGCCGCCACTTGGCCACCTTAAGAGAGTCATAGTTACTCCCGCCGTTTACCCGCGCTTGCTTGAATTTCTTCACGTTGACATTCAGAGCACTGGGCAGAAATCACATTGCGTCAACACCCGCTAGGGCCATCGCAATGCTTTGTTTTAATTAGACAGTCGGATTCCCCCAGTCCGTGCCAGTTCTGAGTTGATCGTTGAATGGCGGCCGAAGAGAATCCGCGCACCCGCGCGCCCCCGGAGGAGCACGCTAAGGCGGACGCGGCCTCGCAGCAAGGAAGATCCGTGGGAGGCCAAGGCACGGGACCGAGCTCGGATCCTGCACGCAGGTTGAAGCACCGGGGCGCGAACGCCGCGCAGGCGCGCGCATCCTGCACCGCCGGCCAGCACGAGGCCGACCAACGGCGAGAGCAGACCACGCCCGCGCTAAACGCCCGCACTTACCGGCACCCCTACGGCACTCACCTCGCCCAGGCCCGGCACGTTAGCGCTGACCCACTTCCCGACCAAGCCCGACACGCCCCGATCCTCAGAGCCAATCCTTATCCCGAAGTTACGGATCCAATTTGCCGACTTCCCTTACCTACATTATTCTATCGACTAGAGGCTCTTCACCTTGGAGACCTGCTGCGGATATGGGTACGAACCGGCGCGACACCTCCACGTGGCCCTCTCCCGGATTTTCAAGGTCCGAGGGGAAGATCGGGACACCGCCGCAACTGCGGTGCTCTTCGCGTTCCAAACCCTATCTCCCTGCTAGAGGATTCCAGGGAACTCGAACGCTCATGCAGAAAAGAAAACTCTTCCCCGATCTCCCGACGGCGTCTCCGGGTCCTTTTGGGTTACCCCGACGAGCATCTCTAAAAGAGGGGCCCGACTTGTATCGGTTCCGCTGCCGGGTTCCGGAATAGGAACCGGATTCCCTTTCGCCCAACGGGGGCCAGCACAAAGCGCATCATGCTATGACGGCCCCCATCAACATCGGATTTCTCCTAGGGCTTAGGATCGACTGACTCGTGTGCAACGGCTGTTCACACGAAACCCTTCTCCGCGTCAGCCCTCCAGGGCCTCGCTGGAGTATTTGCTACTACCACCAAGATCTGCACCGACGGCGGCTCCAGGCAGGCTCACGCCCAGACCCTTCTGCGCCCACCGCCGCGACCCTCCTACTCGT
>NW_025727174.1:57500-60000 GCF_021461385.2 Schistocerca piceifrons | reverse complement strand
CCGGCGCGCCTGCCACTGGCCGCCCCCACCAGCCGGCTGTAGCGCGTGCGCCCACGCACCGCGCGGCCAGCACGCCGGGAGGCGCCCCCTCACCGGCCGGGGACGGTCCCACCCAGCCACCGCCGCGTATCGCTTCACACCCAGATGCCGTTCAGTTTCGTCGGCATGGTGGGTATCGCTGGAACAACCGGTTAGTACCTCAACCTATCGTCGCCATCACCGATTCACCCCTAGCGAGAACAACCGCACCACAACAGGTTACCATTTGTTCATTTGCGTAACTTCACCAGAAAACGCAGGCGTCCATCGCCATTTGCAACTTCAACGATTATTGCATGCCTGTGTCAGGTGTCACGCCACACTACGTCTGCCCACATACACGCAACAAAATGTGCACGCCTAGACAATACGTGGAAGGTGGCCCCCGTACGTATGCGATGTCCATTGCTCGAACGACTGTCAACCGGCCTCTGTAGCATGTCGCAGATATGGAACGCGGTGCACCATGCCATCACGGTGTGTGAGGAGAGACGACTAGGTCCGAATACATCAACAGACAGCTCATGCTGATCGCCATCCACGGCGTCCGTTCCTCCCACACGTCTCTATGGCGTACCACACTGCAATCCAGCTCTCATAGGGAGACGACACGTAGCTGCGTGCACAATATTTGCACTGTATGGTCCGCCGTTTTTGGGCGCAGTCGTTGTGCGGTCACACATGTGCCACGATGTATCATTCAGTACATAAGGACGAATGTGCAGTACAGATTGTGGTTCACGCGTACGACATCAGCGGACAGTTGACACAGGCCGCACCACAACGTAGCCTGAGTACGTCGCATGCGAAGGGCATTGAACATGCAAACTTCTCACCAACCAGCTTGCGAAGGCAGGGGGCAAGGTGGGGACGTGGGGAGGGGCGGCATGTACGTCCTGCTGCCATCCACATTACAGTGTACAGCAGGAGCATGTGGAAAGTGAGCAAGACTTGCAAGGTGTTTAACATGAAGCGATACACAGGGGTGCGGGCAGTGCGAGTAGCGAACTATATTGCGAGGGTTGCGGGTGGGCAACACTACAGTAATTGAACGAGTCGTATAACAATTACAGAGCAGGTTTAGGCGACAACGTGGGTTACGTTAAGGCGACAACATGGGTTACGTTAAGGCACAACATGGGTTAGGTTAAGGCACAACATGGGTTAGGTTAAGGCACAACATGGGTTAGGTTAAGGCACAACATGGGTTAGGTTAAGGCACAACATGGGTTAGGTTAAGGCACAACATGGGTTAGGTTAAGGCACAACATGGGTTAGGTTAAGGCACAACATGGGTTAGGTTGAGGCACAACATGGGTTAGGTTAAGGCACAACATGGGTTAGGTTGAGGCACAACATGGGTTAGGTTGAGGCACAACATGGGTTAGGTTGAGGCACAACATGGGTTAGGTTAAGGTACAACATGGGTTAGGTTAAGGTACAACATGGGTTAGGTTAAGGTACAACATGGGTTAGGTTAAGGTACAACATGGGTTAGGTTAAGGTACAACATGGGTTAGGTTAAGGTACAACATAGGTTAGGTTAAGGTACAACATAGGTTAGGTTAAGGTACAACATAGGTTAGGTTAAGGTACAACATAGGTTAGGTTAAGGTACAACATAGGTTAGGTTAAGGTACAACATAGGTTAGGTTAAGGTACAACATAGGTTAGGTTAAGGTACAACATAGGTTAGGTTAGGTTAGGTTAGGTTACACGTTGTTGTACGGAAAGGTGTAGGGGGGGGGGGGGGGCGGGGGCGGCAGGTTCGTTGATAGTGATTATAGTAAGTGAATGCTTGTGACATGATCAGATTTGTCACGTCAGGATGCACCTTTGGCTTATTAGAGGCGGCGCTCCAATTCTATGCTTGTGTGAGACCTGTGTCTTTGACTCATGTCATTGTTTGTGCGCTGTGACAGGAGGTACTATTGTGATGTTGGGTGCACCGTTGTATAGGACATGTGTGGGTGTTGGTGCCTGGTCTGCGCAATGGTGGATGTCGAAAGGCTGGGATATTGTATTTTCCGCACGGACCTCCTGGTCTGGTTGTGATAGTGTGGATTGTGTAATGTGGCGGAGAAGATGCACTGGATGTTGTTCCATGCTGGTGCTTACATATTGTATGTGCGCCTGTTAGAAGCAGAGAGTGGTGCGTGATCAGAGTGTCTGGCTGACGTGTGGTTCCCATTTTGGGCAGACTCTTTCAGCATGTATACGGACAGTTGTGTATATTTGCTGTAGTTTGATGGCTCTGCATTGATTACTAATCAGCGCCGTGTGTACGGGTAATCTGGTTCCAGTCCAAAATGTTCCATCTGTGTACATTAGTGACAAAGACTCCCCCCATGCAGTGGGGCTCGGTCTGTTATAACTCTTCCGCGTAATATATTTGCCCCACGTTTTTGCGACTGCGAGTGCGAGTGCAACGCGCATGGGGACCGACATGCTGATGGCTCGG
>NW_025727174.1:47500-50000 GCF_021461385.2 Schistocerca piceifrons | reverse complement strand
AAAGGATTTAAAGTGTACTCATTCCGATTACGGGGCCTCGGATGAGTCCCGTATCGTTATTTTTCGTCACTACCTCCCCGTGCCGGGAGTGGGTAATTTGCGCGCCTGCTGCCTTCCTTGGATGTGGTAGCCGTTTCTCAGGCTCCCTCTCCGGAATCGAACCCTGATTCCCCGTTACCCGTTACAACCATGGTAGGCGCAGAACCTACCATCGACAGTTGATAAGGCAGACATTTGAAAGATGCGTCGCCGGTACGAGGACCGTGCGATCAGCCCAAAGTTATTCAGAGTCACCAAGGCAAACGGACCGGACGAGCCGACCGATTGGTTTTGATCTAATAAAAGCGTCCCTTCCATCTCTGGTCGGGACTCTGTTTGCATGTATTAGCTCTAGAATTACCACAGTTATCCAAGTAACGTGGGTACGATCTAAGGAACCATAACTGATTTAATGAGCCATTCGCGGTTTCACCTTAATGCGGCTTGTACTGAGACATGCATGGCTTAATCTTTGAGACAAGCATATGACTACTGGCAGGATCAACCAGGGAGCTGCGTCAACTAGAGCTGAGCAGCCGGCCGCCCGGGAGTGTGTCCCGGGGGCCCGCGCGAACACGCAAGCGTCCGCTCAATCATTCTGCAAACAGGAGGAGGCTGAGCTCCCCTGCACAATACACCTCGAAACCCTCTCAGGTCCCGGCGGCGCGCAGCGCCGTCCCAAGTACTTGGTCGGGTTCGAGAGAGGCGCAATCGCCCGGAGTTAGGCGAGTAGACGCTTTCGGTGCGACCACCCGTGCTCCCAACTGAGCTTGCCGCTGCCGACAGAGGCCCGGGAGCGTGCTGTCGTGGCATTGCCGGCGGGAGACAACACGCGCCACCTACGGTGACCGGCAGCTCCAACGCCAGCGCCACAGAAGGACAAAAGCCCCACTTGGGTGCCGAAGCGAACTCTCCCAGCACAGCGCACGCGCCAACACATCCGCACAGCTGCGATACAAACCACCAGCGAGAACCGCTGGGGCGACCGAGCAGCAGACGGCGTCGCGGCGCCGAGCGCCGGGCGGCGGCGCATCCTCAACGCACACAGTCCTCAATCGGACCAGCACACTGAAGATGTCCACCGCGCTTCGCACCGGGCCCGCGAGGACCTACTTTGGCCGCACGGCGCCGCGCGCAGGGTGCGCCGGCGCGCAGCTGCGACGCCTGCCGCGTCCGTCGGCCGGCGCGCCTGCCACTGGCCGCCCCCACCAGCCGGCTGTAGCGCGTGCGCCCACGCACCGCGCGGCCAGCACGCCGGGAGGCGCCCCCTCACCGGCCGGGGACGGTCCCACCCAGCCACCGCCGCGTATCGCTTCACACCCAGATGCCGTTCAGTTTCGTCGGCATGGTGGGTATCGCTGGAACAACCGGTTAGTACCTCAACCTATCGTCGCCATCACCGATTCACCCCTAGCGAGAACAACCGCACCACAACAGGTTACCATTTGTTCATTTGCGTAACTTCACCAGAAAACGCAGGCGTCCATCGCCATTTGCAACTTCAACGATTATTGCATGCCTGTGTCAGGTGTCACGCCACACTACGTCTGCCCACATACACGCAACAAAATGTGCACGCCTAGACAATACGTGGAAGGTGGCCCCCGTACGTATGCGATGTCCATTGCTCGAACGACTGTCAACCGGCCTCTGTAGCATGTCGCAGATATGGAACGCGGTGCACCATGCCATCACGGTGTGTGAGGAGAGACGACTAGGTCCGAATACATCAACAGACAGCTCATGCTGATCGCCATCCACGGCGTCCGTTCCTCCCACACGTCTCTATGGCGTACCACACTGCAATCCAGCTCTCATAGGGAGACGACACGTAGCTGCGTGCACAATATTTGCACTGTATGGTCCGCCGTTTTTGGGCGCAGTCGTTGTGCGGTCACACATGTGCCACGATGTATCATTCAGTACATAAGGACGAATGTGCAGTACAGATTGTGGTTCACGCGTACGACATCAGCGGACAGTTGACACAGGCCGCACCACAACGTAGCCTGAGTACGTCGCATGCGAAGGGCATTGAACATGCAAACTTCTCACCAACCAGCTTGCGAAGGCAGGGGGCAAGGTGGGGACGTGGGGAGGGGCGGCATGTACGTCCTGCTGCCATCCACATTACAGTGTACAGCAGGAGCATGTGGAAAGTGAGCAAGACTTGCAAGGTGTTTAACATGAAGCGATACACAGGGGTGCGGGCAGTGCGAGTAGCGAACTATATTGCGAGGGTTGCGGGTGGGCAACACTACAGTAATTGAACGAGTCGTATAACAATTACAGAGCAGGTTTAGGCGACAACGTGGGTTACGTTAAGGCGACAACATGGGTTAGGTTAAGGCACAACATGGGTTAGGTTAAGGCACAACATGGGTTAGGTTAAGGCACAACATGGGTTAGGTTAAGGCACAACATGGGTTAGGTTAAGGCACAACATGGGTTAGGTTAAGGC
>NW_025727174.1:35000-37500 GCF_021461385.2 Schistocerca piceifrons | reverse complement strand
CGGCCAGCACGCCGGGAGGCGCCCCCTCACCGGCCGGGGACGGTCCCACCCAGCCACCGCCGCGTATCGCTTCACACCCAGATGCCGTTCAGTTTCGTCGGCATGGTGGGTATCGCTGGAACAACCGGTTAGTACCTCAACCTATCGTCGCCATCACCGATTCACCCCTAGCGAGAACAACCGCACCACAACAGGTTACCATTTGTTCATTTGCGTAACTTCACCAGAAAACGCAGGCGTCCATCGCCATTTGCAACTTCAACGATTATTGCATGCCTGTGTCAGGTGTCACGCCACACTACGTCTGCCCACATACACGCAACAAAATGTGCACGCCTAGACAATACGTGGAAGGTGGCCCCCGTACGTATGCGATGTCCATTGCTCGAACGACTGTCAACCGGCCTCTGTAGCATGTCGCAGATATGGAACGCGGTGCACCATGCCATCACGGTGTGTGAGGAGAGACGACTAGGTCCGAATACATCAACAGACAGCTCATGCTGATCGCCATCCACGGCGTCCGTTCCTCCCACACGTCTCTATGGCGTACCACACTGCAATCCAGCTCTCATAGGGAGACGACACGTAGCTGCGTGCACAATATTTGCACTGTATGGTCCGCCGTTTTTGGGCGCAGTCGTTGTGCGGTCACACATGTGCCACGATGTATCATTCAGTACATAAGGACGAATGTGCAGTACAGATTGTGGTTCACGCGTACGACATCAGCGGACAGTTGACACAGGCCGCACCACAACGTAGCCTGAGTACGTCGCATGCGAAGGGCATTGAACATGCAAACTTCTCACCAACCAGCTTGCGAAGGCAGGGGGCAAGGTGGGGACGTGGGGAGGGGCGGCATGTACGTCCTGCTGCCATCCACATTACAGTGTACAGCAGGAGCATGTGGAAAGTGAGCAAGACTTGCAAGGTGTTTAACATGAAGCGATACACAGGGGTGCGGGCAGTGCGAGTAGCGAACTATATTGCGAGGGTTGCGGGTGGGCAACACTACAGTAATTGAACGAGTCGTATAACAATTACAGAGCAGGTTTAGGCGACAACGTGGGTTACGTTAAGGCGACAACATGGGTTAGGTTAAGGCACAACATGGGTTAGGTTAAGGCACAACATGGGTTAGGTTAAGGCACAACATGGGTTAGGTTAAGGCACAACATGGGTTAGGTTAAGGCACAACATGGGTTAGGTTAAGGCACAACATGGGTTAGGTTAAGGCACAACATGGGTTAGGTTAAGGCACAACATGGGTTAGGTTGAGGCACAACATGGGTTAGGTTAAGGCACAACATGGGTTAGGTTGAGGCACAACATGGGTTAGGTTGAGGCACAACATGGGTTAGGTTGAGGCACAACATGGGTTAGGTTAAGGTACAACATGGGTTAGGTTAAGGTACAACATGGGTTAGGTTAAGGTACAACATGGGTTAGGTTAAGGTACAACATGGGTTAGGTTAAGGTACAACATGGGTTAGGTTAAGGTACAACATAGGTTAGGTTAAGGTACAACATAGGTTAGGTTAAGGTACAACATAGGTTAGGTTAAGGTACAACATAGGTTAGGTTAAGGTACAACATAGGTTAGGTTAAGGTACAACATAGGTTAGGTTAAGGTACAACATAGGTTAGGTTAAGGTACAACATAGGTTAGGTTAGGTTAGGTTAGGTTACACGTTGTTGTACGGAAAGGTGTAGGGGGGGGGGGGGGCGGGGGCGGCAGGTTCGTTGATAGTGATTATAGTAAGTGAATGCTTGTGACATGATCAGATTTGTCACGTCAGGATGCACCTTTGGCTTATTAGAGGCGGCGCTCCAATTCTATGCTTGTGTGAGACCTGTGTCTTTGACTCATGTCATTGTTTGTGCGCTGTGACAGGAGGTACTATTGTGATGTTGGGTGCACCGTTGTATAGGACATGTGTGGGTGTTGGTGCCTGGTCTGCGCAATGGTGGATGTCGAAAGGCTGGGATATTGTATTTTCCGCACGGACCTCCTGGTCTGGTTGTGATAGTGTGGATTGTGTAATGTGGCGGAGAAGATGCACTGGATGTTGTTCCATGCTGGTGCTTACATATTGTATGTGCGCCTGTTAGAAGCAGAGTGTGGTGCGTGATCAGAGTGTCTGGCTGACGTGTGGTTCCCATTTTGGGCAGACTCTTTCAGCATGTATACGGACAGTTGTGTATATTTGCTGTAGTTTGATGGCTCTGCATTGATTACTAATCAGCGCCGTGTGTACGGGTAATCTGGTTCCAGTCCAAAATGTTCCATCTGTGTACATTAGTGACAAAGACTCCCCCCATGCAGTGGGGCTCGGTCTGTTATAACTCTTCCGCGTAATATATTTGCCCCACGTTTTTGCGACTGCGAGTGCGAGTGCAACGCGCATGGGGACCGACATGCTGATGGCTCGGTATCGGACGCCGTACAGTGAGCAACGCGATCGCGTCTCTCGCTCGTAAGTGGTACAGGTCGCGG
>NW_025727174.1:25000-27500 GCF_021461385.2 Schistocerca piceifrons | reverse complement strand
CGTCACTACCTCCCCGTGCCGGGAGTGGGTAATTTGCGCGCCTGCTGCCTTCCTTGGATGTGGTAGCCGTTTCTCAGGCTCCCTCTCCGGAATCGAACCCTGATTCCCCGTTACCCGTTACAACCATGGTAGGCGCAGAACCTACCATCGACAGTTGATAAGGCAGACATTTGAAAGATGCGTCGCCGGTACGAGGACCGTGCGATCAGCCCAAAGTTATTCAGAGTCACCAAGGCAAACGGACCGGACGAGCCGACCGATTGGTTTTGATCTAATAAAAGCGTCCCTTCCATCTCTGGTCGGGACTCTGTTTGCATGTATTAGCTCTAGAATTACCACAGTTATCCAAGTAACGTGGGTACGATCTAAGGAACCATAACTGATTTAATGAGCCATTCGCGGTTTCACCTTAATGCGGCTTGTACTGAGACATGCATGGCTTAATCTTTGAGACAAGCATATGACTACTGGCAGGATCAACCAGGGAGCTGCGTCAACTAGAGCTGAGCAGCCGGCCGCCCGGGAGTGTGTCCCGGGGGCCCGCGCGAACACGCAAGCGTCCGCTCAATCATTCTGCAAACAGGAGGAGGCTGAGCTCCCCTGCACAATACACCTCGAAACCCTCTCAGGTCCCGGCGGCGCGCAGCGCCGTCCCAAGTACTTGGTCGGGTTCGAGAGAGGCGCAATCGCCCGGAGTTAGGCGAGTAGACGCTTTCGGTGCGACCACCCGTGCTCCCAACTGAGCTTGCCGCTGCCGACAGAGGCCCGGGAGCGTGCTGTCGTGGCATTGCCGGCGGGAGACAACACGCGCCACCTACGGTGACCGGCAGCTCCAACGCCAGCGCCACAGAAGGACAAAAGCCCCACTTGGGTGCCGAAGCGAACTCTCCCAGCACAGCGCACGCGCCAACACATCCGCACAGCTGCGATACAAACCACCAGCGAGAACCGCTGGGGCGACCGAGCAGCAGACGGCGTCGCGGCGCCGAGCGCCGGGCGGCGGCGCATCCTCAACGCACACAGTCCTCAATCGGACCAGCACACTGAAGATGTCCACCGCGCTTCGCACCGGGCCCGCGAGGACCTACTTTGGCCGCACGGCGCCGCGCGCAGGGTGCGCCGGCGCGCAGCTGCGACGCCTGCCGCGTCCGTCGGCCGGCGCGCCTGCCACTGGCCGCCCCCACCAGCCGGCTGTAGCGCGTGCGCCCACGCACCGCGCGGCCAGCACGCCGGGAGGCGCCCCCTCACCGGCCGGGGACGGTCCCACCCAGCCACCGCCGCGTATCGCTTCACACCCAGATGCCGTTCAGTTTCGTCGGCATGGTGGGTATCGCTGGAACAACCGGTTAGTACCTCAACCTATCGTCGCCATCACCGATTCACCCCTAGCGAGAACAACCGCACCACAACAGGTTACCATTTGTTCATTTGCGTAACTTCACCAGAAAACGCAGGCGTCCATCGCCATTTGCAACTTCAACGATTATTGCATGCCTGTGTCAGGTGTCACGCCACACTACGTCTGCCCACATACACGCAACAAAATGTGCACGCCTAGACAATACGTGGAAGGTGGCCCCCGTACGTATGCGATGTCCATTGCTCGAACGACTGTCAACCGGCCTCTGTAGCATGTCGCAGATATGGAACGCGGTGCACCATGCCATCACGGTGTGTGAGGAGAGACGACTAGGTCCGAATACATCAACAGACAGCTCATGCTGATCGCCATCCACGGCGTCCGTTCCTCCCACACGTCTCTATGGCGTACCACACTGCAATCCAGCTCTCATAGGGAGACGACACGTAGCTGCGTGCACAATATTTGCACTGTATGGTCCGCCGTTTTTGGGCGCAGTCGTTGTGCGGTCACACATGTGCCACGATGTATCATTCAGTACATAAGGACGAATGTGCAGTACAGATTGTGGTTCACGCGTACGACATCAGCGGACAGTTGACACAGGCCGCACCACAACGTAGCCTGAGTACGTCGCATGCGAAGGGCATTGAACATGCAAACTTCTCACCAACCAGCTTGCGAAGGCAGGGGGCAAGGTGGGGACGTGGGGAGGGGCGGCATGTACGTCCTGCTGCCATCCACATTACAGTGTACAGCAGGAGCATGTGGAAAGTGAGCAAGACTTGCAAGGTGTTTAACATGAAGCGATACACAGGGGTGCGGGCAGTGCGAGTAGCGAACTATATTGCGAGGGTTGCGGGTGGGCAACACTACAGTAATTGAACGAGTCGTATAACAATTACAGAGCAGGTTTAGGCGACAACGTGGGTTACGTTAAGGCGACAACATGGGTTAGGTTAAGGCACAACATGGGTTAGGTTAAGGCACAACATGGGTTAGGTTAAGGCACAACATGGGTTAGGTTAAGGCACAACATGGGTTAGGTTAAGGCACAACATGGGTTAGGTTAAGGCACAACATGGGTTAGGTTAAGGCACAACATGGGTTAGGTTAAGGCACAACATGGGTTAGGTTGAG
>NW_025727174.1:17500-20000 GCF_021461385.2 Schistocerca piceifrons | reverse complement strand
GGCCCGGATGGTAACGTCGGCCGACTTCAATGCACCCACCCGGGTGCGGCTGAGGGCCAGCCCGTGGTACAGGCCAGGGAGAAGTACATTGGTGAGAGCGTGGAGGCGCTGTTGCGGCTTCAGCGGAGCTCGGGAGATGACGTCAAGCTGCTCCACCAGGTGGCTACGTGGATTGAAGACACAGCGACCCGCCGTGGAAAATTGCAGCCCCAGGTACCGGAAGGTTTCACCCACACGCAGGGCAGGCATGGTGGTATTGCCTGCTGTGAAGGTGACATTGCTGTCCACCTTCACCTTCTTCTCGCGCCCTGACGCGACTAAGGCGAGGGTGAAACACTTCCGGGCGTTGATCTGCAGCCCCAGGTGGGCGAGGGCTGCGGTAGCTGCGTCGATGAGGGACTGCAAGCCCCTCGGGGTCGCTGCAAACAGCAAGACGTCATCTGCAAAGGCCGCAGCGTTGACTCTGCGACCGAGGATCCGAGCTCCGATGTGGGAGGGCAGTTGGCCTAAAACGTAGTCCACCGCAAAGTTGAACAGGAGGGGGGAGAGGGGATCGCCCTGGCGAACGCCCCGTGCTGGCTGCACAGACACGCCCACGCCGGCGCCGTCCGCTATCACTGTCGTGCTGCCCTCGTAGCACCGCTCGACATACTCGACAAAGCAATCCGGCAGGCCATGCGCCTTCAGCACGGGGCGAAGGGCAGCATGATCTACCGAATCGAATGCCTTAGATACGTCGATCGATGCCACAAAGACAGAGCGGCAGGAGCGAACTGCGTCGGTGAGAGCAGTGTCCAAGATGAAGGTATTTTCCAACATCCCATCCCGAGGGATGAATGCCCGCTGACGTTCGTCCACAGCACATGCGCGCATCAGGCGTGACGCGAGAACCTTGTGAAAGGTCCGCGCCAACACCGAGCAGACCGTAATGGGGCGAAAGTCAGCGGGGGATGTTGGTGCAGCCGTTTTCGGGAGAAGGGACGTCCGCGCGCGAAGCAGGCGTTCCGGAAGGGCGCGGGCCAGAAGGAAGAGATTCATCACTTTCACCAGGACTTCGTGCGGCAGGCGCCGCAACTCCGCTGGGGTAAGGCCGTCCGGCCCGGCTGCTGATCCCCTGGGCGGCAACGCGGCGGCGACCTCCTCATGTGTGACCGGCCCCCATATGCACTCGAGAGCGACAGGCTCTGAGTGCGGGAGGAGGCGGTCACGAATGAAGCCCGCGGTGGAGATGGGCTTCTTAGTGAAGAGGTCCGCCCAGAAGTCCAGCAGACCAGGGATGGCAGGTGGCGGCTGGAGCAGGGTGCCATCCAAGAGGCCGCGCACGCAACGTGCACGCGACCGTCGGAAGGCATCCTGCGTTCTCGCGTACTCCCAGCGGCGCCGCTTGCGCTTCTGCGTCGGCGGCGCGGCAGGCGGCCGCTTCGATGGTTGGCGCGGCCGCTGTGTCCTGGTGATCGATCTCTCCCCTCTGGACCCGACCGACGCAAGGGCATCCGGGAGCATGCCCAGGATGACATCGGGCGGCGTGCCCCGCCCCAGACCTATGACACGATCCAGGGCAGAGAAACGCTGGGCGGAAGCGGGTAGCCCCGCCAGATGCTCCCAGATGGCGGCGTCAGTCGGCCCCTCCGGCGGCGGCCCGGTGGTGTCGGCCGCGAAGTCCTCGGCTGCGTCGACGGGCGGCGCAGCGGCCTCGCCCGCGTCAGGCAGCGGGCTCGCTGCTCCCCGGCGGGACGCCGGCTCTTCCCCCCGACCGACCTCAAGCGCCTCCATGAATTGGCGGACAAGCTGTTTGTGGGCAGCTTGCCGCCGTCGGCACTTGATTGCCTCGAGCGTTCGGTCGGGGAACATCCTGATGAGTTCTTGATTGACGAAGAAGAACCGGGCGTCCCTCTCAAGGAACAGTTCGGCCTCCGCCTTGGCGAGCGACAGGACTTCTTCCTCCGTCCACCTCGCGCGATGCCTCTCCGTGACGATCTCCGCGTTGGCGGCCGCAAGATGTTGGCGGCGGCGATGGACCCCGAGACCGTTCTTGGTTGTAAAGCTGCGGTGGCACTCACTACAGGTATACATAGCTGCAAAAGTTACAAGATTTTCGGCACGGCCGGTTGGCCGGCTAGGTGCTGGGGGAGTTGGGGTGGCGCCTTCAGCGGAAGGGCCACCACTTATTCTCTGCTTACTGCCCCCAACTAACAAAGGGATAGTGCGAGGGGGGGCTGGTAACCCCCCCAAGCCCCTGGTGCGGTCTTCCACTCTGCGAAATCAGCGGGCCCACGAGAAGGGGAGAAGACCGCAGGAGAGGAGAGGCTAAGAGGGCTAGGCCCATGTATTGCGCATCACTCTCCCTGTAACTATAACCCAAGGAAGGCACCTCGCAGCAGCAGCACGACTACATCAAGACCGCACTTCGAGAAGCCAAGTCCGGATGCAGCCACACCGCCGCCACTTGGCCACCTTAAGAGAGTCATAGTTACTCCCGCTTAAGAGAGTCATAGTTACT
>NW_025727174.1:10000-12500 GCF_021461385.2 Schistocerca piceifrons | reverse complement strand
GGAGTGGGTAATTTGCGCGCCTGCTGCCTTCCTTGGATGTGGTAGCCGTTTCTCAGGCTCCCTCTCCGGAATCGAACCCTGATTCCCCGTTACCCGTTACAACCATGGTAGGCGCAGAACCTACCATCGACAGTTGATAAGGCAGACATTTGAAAGATGCGTCGCCGGTACGAGGACCGTGCGATCAGCCCAAAGTTATTCAGAGTCACCAAGGCAAACGGACCGGACGAGCCGACCGATTGGTTTTGATCTAATAAAAGCGTCCCTTCCATCTCTGGTCGGGACTCTGTTTGCATGTATTAGCTCTAGAATTACCACAGTTATCCAAGTAACGTGGGTACGATCTAAGGAACCATAACTGATTTAATGAGCCATTCGCGGTTTCACCTTAATGCGGCTTGTACTGAGACATGCATGGCTTAATCTTTGAGACAAGCATATGACTACTGGCAGGATCAACCAGGGAGCTGCGTCAACTAGAGCTGAGCAGCCGGCCGCCCGGGAGTGTGTCCCGGGGGCCCGCGCGAACACGCAAGCGTCCGCTCAATCATTCTGCAAACAGGAGGAGGCTGAGCTCCCCTGCACAATACACCTCGAAACCCTCTCAGGTCCCGGCGGCGCGCAGCGCCGTCCCAAGTACTTGGTCGGGTTCGAGAGAGGCGCAATCGCCCGGAGTTAGGCGAGTAGACGCTTTCGGTGCGACCACCCGTGCTCCCAACTGAGCTTGCCGCTGCCGACAGAGGCCCGGGAGCGTGCTGTCGTGGCATTGCCGGCGGGAGACAACACGCGCCACCTACGGTGACCGGCAGCTCCAACGCCAGCGCCACAGAAGGACAAAAGCCCCACTTGGGTGCCGAAGCGAACTCTCCCAGCACAGCGCACGCGCCAACACATCCGCACAGCTGCGATACAAACCACCAGCGAGAACCGCTGGGGCGACCGAGCAGCAGACGGCGTCGCGGCGCCGAGCGCCGGGCGGCGGCGCATCCTCAACGCACACAGTCCTCAATCGGACCAGCACACTGAAGATGTCCACCGCGCTTCGCACCGGGCCCGCGAGGACCTACTTTGGCCGCACGGCGCCGCGCGCAGGGTGCGCCGGCGCGCAGCTGCGACGCCTGCCGCGTCCGTCGGCCGGCGCGCCTGCCACTGGCCGCCCCCACCAGCCGGCTGTAGCGCGTGCGCCCACGCACCGCGCGGCCAGCACGCCGGGAGGCGCCCCCTCACCGGCCGGGGACGGTCCCACCCAGCCACCGCCGCGTATCGCTTCACACCCAGATGCCGTTCAGTTTCGTCGGCATGGTGGGTATCGCTGGAACAACCGGTTAGTACCTCAACCTATCGTCGCCATCACCGATTCACCCCTAGCGAGAACAACCGCACCACAACAGGTTACCATTTGTTCATTTGCGTAACTTCACCAGAAAACGCAGGCGTCCATCGCCATTTGCAACTTCAACGATTATTGCATGCCTGTGTCAGGTGTCACGCCACACTACGTCTGCCCACATACACGCAACAAAATGTGCACGCCTAGACAATACGTGGAAGGTGGCCCCCGTACGTATGCGATGTCCATTGCTCGAACGACTGTCAACCGGCCTCTGTAGCATGTCGCAGATATGGAACGCGGTGCACCATGCCATCACGGTGTGTGAGGAGAGACGACTAGGTCCGAATACATCAACAGACAGCTCATGCTGATCGCCATCCACGGCGTCCGTTCCTCCCACACGTCTCTATGGCGTACCACACTGCAATCCAGCTCTCATAGGGAGACGACACGTAGCTGCGTGCACAATATTTGCACTGTATGGTCCGCCGTTTTTGGGCGCAGTCGTTGTGCGGTCACACATGTGCCACGATGTATCATTCAGTACATAAGGACGAATGTGCAGTACAGATTGTGGTTCACGCGTACGACATCAGCGGACAGTTGACACAGGCCGCACCACAACGTAGCCTGAGTACGTCGCATGCGAAGGGCATTGAACATGCAAACTTCTCACCAACCAGCTTGCGAAGGCAGGGGGCAAGGTGGGGACGTGGGGAGGGGCGGCATGTACGTCCTGCTGCCATCCACATTACAGTGTACAGCAGGAGCATGTGGAAAGTGAGCAAGACTTGCAAGGTGTTTAACATGAAGCGATACACAGGGGTGCGGGCAGTGCGAGTAGCGAACTATATTGCGAGGGTTGCGGGTGGGCAACACTACAGTAATTGAACGAGTCGTATAACAATTACAGAGCAGGTTTAGGCGACAACGTGGGTTACGTTAAGGCGACAACATGGGTTAGGTTAAGGCACAACATGGGTTAGGTTAAGGCACAACATGGGTTAGGTTAAGGCACAACATGGGTTAGGTTAAGGCACAACATGGGTTAGGTTAAGGCACAACATGGGTTAGGTTAAGGCACAACATGGGTTAGGTTAAGGCACAACATGGGTTAGGTTAAGGCACAACATGGGTTAGGTTGAGGCACAACATGGGTTAGGTTAA
>NW_025727174.1:0-2500 GCF_021461385.2 Schistocerca piceifrons | reverse complement strand
GGAATTCCTCGTTCATGGGGAACAATTGCAAGCCCCAATCCCTAGCACGAAGGAGGTTCAGCGGGTTACCCCGACCTTTCGGCCTAGGAAGACACGCTGATTCCTTCAGTGTAGCGCGCGTGCGGCCCAGAACATCTAAGGGCATCACAGACCTGTTATTGCTCAATCTCGTGCGGCTAGAAGCCGCCTGTCCCTCTAAGAAGAAAAGTAATCGCTGACAGCACGAAGGATGTCACGCGACTAGTTAGCAGGCTAGAGTCTCGTTCGTTATCGGAATTAACCAGACAAATCGCTCCACCAACTAAGAACGGCCATGCACCACCACCCACCGAATCAAGAAAGAGCTATCAATCTGTCAATCCTTCCGGTGTCCGGGCCTGGTGAGGTTTCCCGTGTTGAGTCAAATTAAGCCGCAGGCTCCACTCCTGGTGGTGCCCTTCCGTCAATTCCTTTAAGTTTCAGCTTTGCAACCATACTTCCCCCGGAACCCAAAAGCTTTGGTTTCCCGGAGGCTGCCCGCCGAGTCATCGGAGGAACTGCGGCGGATCGCTGGCTGGCATCGTTTATGGTTAGAACTAGGGCGGTATCTGATCGCCTTCGAACCTCTAACTTTCGTTCTTGATTAATGAAAACATACTTGGCAAATGCTTTCGCTTCTGTTCGTCTTGCGACGATCCAAGAATTTCACCTCTAACGTCGCAATACGAATGCCCCCGCCTGTCCCTATTAATCATTACCTCGGGTTCCGAAAACCAACAAAATAGAACCGAGGTCCTATTCCATTATTCCATGCACACAGTATTCAGGCGGGCTTGCCTGCTTTAAGCACTCTAATTTGTTCAAAGTAAACGTGCCGGCCCACCGAGACACTCAATAAAGAGCACCCTGGTAGGATTTCAACGGGGTCCGCCTCGGGACGCACGAGCACGCACGAGGCGGTCGCACGCCTTCAGCTCGCCCCACCGGCAGGACGTCCCACGATACATGCCAGTTAAACACCGACGGGCGGTGAACCAACAGCGTGGGACACAAATCCAACTACGAGCTTTTTAACCGCAACAACTTTAATATACGCTATTGGAGCTGGAATTACCGCGGCTGCTGGCACCAGACTTGCCCTCCAATAGATACTCGTTAAAGGATTTAAAGTGTACTCATTCCGATTACGGGGCCTCGGATGAGTCCCGTATCGTTATTTTTCGTCACTACCTCCCCGTGCCGGGAGTGGGTAATTTGCGCGCCTGCTGCCTTCCTTGGATGTGGTAGCCGTTTCTCAGGCTCCCTCTCCGGAATCGAACCCTGATTCCCCGTTACCCGTTACAACCATGGTAGGCGCAGAACCTACCATCGACAGTTGATAAGGCAGACATTTGAAAGATGCGTCGCCGGTACGAGGACCGTGCGATCAGCCCAAAGTTATTCAGAGTCACCAAGGCAAACGGACCGGACGAGCCGACCGATTGGTTTTGATCTAATAAAAGCGTCCCTTCCATCTCTGGTCGGGACTCTGTTTGCATGTATTAGCTCTAGAATTACCACAGTTATCCAAGTAACGTGGGTACGATCTAAGGAACCATAACTGATTTAATGAGCCATTCGCGGTTTCACCTTAATGCGGCTTGTACTGAGACATGCATGGCTTAATCTTTGAGACAAGCATATGACTACTGGCAGGATCAACCAGGGAGCTGCGTCAACTAGAGCTGAGCAGCCGGCCGCCCGGGAGTGTGTCCCGGGGGCCCGCGCGAACACGCAAGCGTCCGCTCAATCATTCTGCAAACAGGAGGAGGCTGAGCTCCCCTGCACAATACACCTCGAAACCCTCTCAGGTCCCGGCGGCGCGCAGCGCCGTCCCAAGTACTTGGTCGGGTTCGAGAGAGGCGCAATCGCCCGGAGTTAGGCGAGTAGACGCTTTCGGTGCGACCACCCGTGCTCCCAACTGAGCTTGCCGCTGCCGACAGAGGCCCGGGAGCGTGCTGTCGTGGCATTGCCGGCGGGAGACAACACGCGCCACCTACGGTGACCGGCAGCTCCAACGCCAGCGCCACAGAAGGACAAAAGCCCCACTTGGGTGCCGAAGCGAACTCTCCCAGCACAGCGCACGCGCCAACACATCCGCACAGCTGCGATACAAACCACCAGCGAGAACCGCTGGGGCGACCGAGCAGCAGACGGCGTCGCGGCGCCGAGCGCCGGGCGGCGGCGCATCCTCAACGCACACAGTCCTCAATCGGACCAGCACACTGAAGATGTCCACCGCGCTTCGCACCGGGCCCGCGAGGACCTACTTTGGCCGCACGGCGCCGCGCGCAGGGTGCGCCGGCGCGCAGCTGCGACGCCTGCCGCGTCCGTCGGCCGGCGCGCCTGCCACTGGCCGCCCCCACCAGCCGGCTGTAGCGCGTGCGCCCACGCACCGCGCGGCCAGCACGCCGGGAGGCGCCCCCTCACCGGCCGGGGACGGTCCCACCCAGCCACCGCCGCGTATCGCTTCACACCCAGA
>NW_025727173.1:0-46681 GCF_021461385.2 Schistocerca piceifrons | reverse complement strand
TGAATACAGGGCCAAAGGTCAACGCTGCTGCCCTTATACAATTTATCAGGTTCCATTATGTCTGTTGCAATGTTACATACGGTTCATTCTTTCATTAATATTATCGTTGGGTTTGTTTTGTAGGGACGTTAACATTCTGGCACATTTTTATTATCATCGGACTCTCTGCTATTTGTGCAGGGAGGTTATACCTGGGTCCATTTCCATTTCCATTTCCATTTACATTTTAATATTGATAGACTTTTTGTTTTCTTTTTTTGTTTCTTGTTGTTTTTCCTTCTTTTTTCTTGTTGTTTTTTTTTCTTTCTTTTTTTTTGTTTTGTTTTGTTTTTCCCGCTCTCACCACCACCGCCGCATCACGCCTTCCGTTTTCTTCTTGGTTTCTTTTCTGTTCTTCAACTGCTTCAACATCACCGCGCCCCATTTCCACACCACAGCCATCAGCCTCCAAGACGGGCAGGCGCAGTGTGCCATTTCCGGCGCACAAGCACACCCGTACGGTACTCTCCTCGCCCCCACGCCACCAACAACACAGCGACCACGCGGCTTTCAGGCATGGCATGGCACGGCACGGCACGGCACCGGCGAAATGCGCCGCCCCCGCCCCTCCGCGCATCCGTCCGTCTCGCCACGTTCACTGACAGCCGCGTCTGCGGCTACACCACGACAACCACAACACAACACCGCTCCCCTCCCTGGCAACTCATTGTTTTTCTCCTCCTCTTTTGCACAAACCACAACGCCGAGCACAGGCGCAAGCCACCCACACCGCGCCCCTCCCCGTCCCGTCTTTGGCCGCCGCTCCTCGTTTCCTCGTTTGCCCCCTCCCATCTCCCGAAATGCCATGCCAGCAGCGTTACGCATGCCCCTCCCCTGTCCACACAACACTACCGCCAAACGAACAGCCTTCCGGGCCACATGCAGGGCACGCCCACCTCCAAACACTGCCAATTCACGGACGCAACGCACGCACACACACACACACACACACACACACACACACACACACTTTCCCGACACCTTTCTGTACGGAGGGTGCGTCATCTCGACCGTGACAGAGTGACGCCAACTATCGACGATCCATTTCCCCCCACTGGTAAAACACGTCCACTAACACCTACATACATCATTCAAGTACACAGACAATAGCATACACACAATGGGAGGGCACACGAACATGGACGGCACGGCACTGTCACACACTCTTCCTCAGAACCAACCATACCAACAAACGTTACGTACAACCGGGAAAGCGAAAGCGAAAGCAAAAGCAAAAAGCAAAGGCCAATGCAGCCGTCAAAGGTAACGTTCACCACGGCAGACACTTGCAGCCGCGCCGCCGTTAAACGCATTTCAGTGCGGCTCCAATACGCCTCCGACACGGGAACGTTCCGTTGCTCTACGAATGCGTTTCTCCCCTTTTTCCCTTCCTCTCTCTTTTGCCCCCCCCCCTCTGTCCTTTCCTCCTGCACTCTTGCCTCCTTCCTCACGTTCTGCCCAGACATTCGACCGATCAAAGTCAACCTGTCGTTACCGTTCTCAGCGCGACGGTGTACAACAGTATGACGGGTGTGCCCACGACTTCGGTTCAGTTGCGTGACGCCGGTCTATCGCGCCGATCGACAGTTACTCAGGGGGGCGACGGATCGGACCACGTCACCGACACACAAAACACTTTCAAACAAACAAATACATACCGGATGGACACAGACAAACACGTGTACAGACATTCGCCAAAAACGGCCGCCGCCGCCGCCGCCGTCGTCTAGCGTCGCGCTTACTGTACTGCACTGGACACGCGTGCATCTTGAATGACGACATCGGTGTGCGTGCGTCGTACGCAATCAGTCAGACACGGCTATCAAAAATCAGAGTCGAATGGTACATCATCGTGCGTGTCGCCGTACACGTACAGTACAATGCAACAACAATGCGTCTTCATGGCACGTTCATTTCAACGTCACTCACACACCTCCACGCTGCAGTTACGTCGCACCATTGTCAAACTCGGCGTACAGCAAAGGGAATAGTGGGCGGCAAACAAAAACCACAAAAAAAAACAACATTTCACATTTCACCCTCGCCATGTATGATGTGCAAAAAACAAACCCGCAAACGGCCGTCGTTACGGTGACACAAAAGTCGGCGATCGCACTGTCCCCCCTCGCAGACAGGTAACACACACACCAACAACACCAAATGGGTCAAAAACCACGCCAACGAGGCGTGCCACCATTCCACGCCACGGCGACCAACCTCGTGGCCGTACCCCGCGCAACACGCTTTGACGCGCCCCCCCACCCACAATCAAAATGCACACATACATCACAGCCGTCCACACAAACAACAACAACAATTCCGCCCTTCCCGCAAAAGGCAAGTTGGTGGCCCTGAAAAGGGCCGTTTTGCCGCTCTCGCAACGGAGGAGCATTCTCTCTCCATCCTTCCTTCCGTTCCAGAGCCACCTCCTTACTTGGAGCTCGTGTACTTGGTCACCGCCTTCGTGCCCTCGCTCACGGCGTGCTTGGCCAGCTCGCCAGGCAGCAACAGCCGCACAGCGGTCTGGATCTCGCGGGACGTGATGGTCGAGCGCTTGTTGTAGTGCGCCAGGCGAGAAGCCTCGGCCGCAATGCGCTCGAAAATGTCGTTCACGAAGCTGTTCATGATGCTCATCGCCTTCGACGAGATGCCCGTGTCAGGGTGCACCTGCTTCAGCACCTTGTAGATGTAGATGGCATAGCTCTCCTTCCTCTTGCGCTTCTTCTTCTTGTCGCCCTTCGAAATGTTCTTCTGCGCCTTGCCAGCCTTCTTGGCGGCCTTCCCGCTAGTCTTGGGCGGCATCTCGAACCAACGTACGGCGGCAGCAGCAACACCAGTAGCAAGCGCTCCGCTCTAGTCAGCGTCTCCCCACACAGTGGCACCCGCCGCCAGCCGCCGCCGCACCTTTACCAGCTCGCCCTGTTGCGGCCGCCGACCAATGGGGCGCGCGCGCAACCGGCCGCCGCACCCGAGCCCATAAAGCACCCCCACCCCGGCTGCGCCGGCACGCACTCCGCTGCTCGACTCGCTGCCGCTCGCACCGGTCGTTTTCGTTTCCTTCTCGTGTGCACCGTCGCTAGCCCATCGCCATGTCCGGACGCGGAAAGGGAGGCAAAGTCAAGGGCAAGTCAAAGTCCCGCTCAAGCAGGGCTGGGCTCCAGTTCCCGGTCGGCAGAATCCACCGCCTCCTGCGCAAGGGAAACTACGCAGAGCGCGTCGGCGCCGGGGCGCCCGTCTACCTCGCCGCCGTCATGGAGTACCTCGCGGCTGAGGTGCTCGAGCTGGCCGGAAACGCGGCCCGCGACAACAAGAAGACGCGCATCATCCCGCGCCACCTGCAGCTTGCCATCCGCAACGACGAGGAGCTCAACAAGCTCCTGTCGGGCGTCACCATCGCACAGGGTGGTGTCCTACCCAACATCCAGGCCGTCCTGCTGCCAAAGAAGACCGAGAAGAAGGCCTAAAGGAGGCCAGGCAATCGCAGCGCCGCGTGCTCCCCTGCACGCAACGCGCTTTGCCGGCTCGGCTCGGCCCGGCCCACAACAATCGGCCCTTTTCAGGGCCACCACACAAACCTACGTCCAAAGCAAAATTTCAGTCGTCCTCGCCGCACCTTGTTTTGTTTCAACTTTGCACTTTCACAGCACAGCCGCCGCCGGCGCACGTCCGCCATCTTGTCGTCCACACAGCCCGCACACACACACACACACACACACACACACACACACACACACACATTTTGCACGGTCGCAGAGTCGCCTTCCAAACGACAACGGCAGCAATAATGACCATTGTTAAAGGGAGGCGTGTCGACACACCGCCCTCCACTCCCGCGCGCAACGGCCGTCGACACGAACGAAACAGCTGATCCGGCCGCCTATGCCCACACGCCTTGCCTCGGAAACCCCAACGCCGCCGCAAACACACAGAGCCAAACCACGCAAGCAAATAATTACCGCCTCTCTCGCACAACAACACACAGCCCGCCATCTCCGTCGCGATCGATACAAAGACACACAATAACAAACACAAACGAAGCAGCTCCACACACAGCCAGCCACATGACACGTTTCCTTTCCTTCTCCCCTCCCAGCCACATCACGTCGCTCAAACGGAAAGAAAGAAAGAAACAAACAAACAAACAAACAAACAAACAAACGAACAACACAGCGCACACACACGCAGCAACAACAACAACAACAACACAGACTCTTTCGCACTTTTCAACTTCCGAACAGTGTGGTGGCCCTGAAAAGGGCCGTTTTCTAGTCTCTCCCACCCACAAGCACGGCCGCGGGAAGGCCAGCGCCCGCTGCGACGCAGCCTAACCGCCGAAACCGTACAGGGTGCGCCCCTGCCTCTTCAGGGCGTACACCACGTCCATGGCCGTCACAGTCTTGCGCTTGGCGTGCTCAGTGTACGTCACCGCGTCGCGGATCACGTTCTCCAGGAACACCTTCAGCACCCCGCGGGTCTCCTCGTAGATCAGACCAGAGATGCGCTTCACGCCGCCCCTGCGAGCCAGGCGGCGGATGGCGGGCTTCGTGATGCCCTGGATGTTGTCGCGCAACACCTTGCGGTGCCGCTTGGCGCCACCCTTGCCGAGCCCCTTTCCTCCCTTGCCGCGGCCTGTCATCCTTCCTTCCTCGGGCAAAGCAAAACGTGCACAAACAGCAGCTGCAGCGGCTGGCGAGTCGGCTACGGTCTGCGCCCAGCGCGCCCGCCGCCCCCCTATATAGACTCTGGCCCGCCCTCCCCCCACCACGCGCAACCGAGGGCATATAAGCGCAGCACGGAGGCGCGCGGGCCCGTTGTCAAGGCAGCACCGGACGCCGCGCCGCACCTAACCTCCACGCACGCCGCTCCGCTACCGCCAACGCTACCGCCATGGCCCGCACAAAGCAAACGGCCCGCAAGTCCACCGGCGGAAAGGCGCCGCGCAAACAGCTCGCCACCAAGGCGGCGAGGAAGAGCGCGCCCGCCACCGGAGGCGTCAAGAAGCCCCACCGCTACAGGCCGGGCACCGTCGCCCTGCGAGAAATCAGGCGCTACCAGAAGAGCACAGAGCTGCTCATCCGCAAGCTGCCATTCCAGCGCCTAGTGCGCGAGATCGCCCAGGACTTCAAGACCGACCTGCGCTTCCAGAGCTCCGCAGTCATGGCCCTGCAGGAGGCCAGCGAGGCCTACCTCGTCGGCCTCTTCGAAGACACCAACCTGTGCGCAATCCACGCCAAGCGCGTCACCATCATGCCCAAGGACATCCAGCTCGCGCGCCGCATCCGCGGCGAGCGCGCCTAAACCGCGCCGCGGCACCGCACCGCACAAACAAAAACGGCCCTTTTCAGGGCCACTAACATCTCTCCGTCGCGAGCAAACTTTGTCGGTCGCCTGCCTCTCGCCCCGCAACCCAAAAACAAAAACCACCACTTCCCGTCCGTCCGCCACACACACCCGCTCACTCTGCCTGCCTGCTAGCAGCGCGCAACAATCACACATCATCCCTCCCCGGCGCTCAAAGCGCACAATACCCAACGGCCGACGTCACACCGCACGGGTGGCTGGCCGGCCGCCGCTTTCGTTTCGAAAACAAAAAAAACCCGCACTCCACTCCGACGGCCAACGGCCAGGCAGGCGCGCTCGCTCGCTCTACACGCCACCGAAATCCCCGCCGACTCCTTCCACATCTCAACGTGCCCCCCGTTGCAAAACATAACACACACAAAGAAACAAAACAAAGACCAGACACGACTAGACAAGACACACATCCGAGAAGAACGAACGCAGGCAAGCCAACCAACGTATTCAAACAAAACAACGTGACAGAAAACCAACCGTCGGCCGCCGCCACAAACACGGCGACAATCAACCACGACAACAACAACACCGCTTACCGCTACCGCCGCCCACACCCGCCACCGACCCCCGCAATCAAACCACCACGGCACGCAAACAGCATCCCCACGGGCATACAGACAGACACCCACACCAAACGCAACACGACAATCAAAACCTTCCCCGACGTGCTTTGATGGCCCTGAGAAGGGCCGTTTTGGGCCGCGCGTCTCTTGCGCGCCACTAGACGACGACGGGGGGTGGGGACGACGGGGTCAAGCGCCAAACCCTTCCTTTCCCATCTCTTTCTCCTCTACTCTACTCTACTTCTTCTTCTTGGGCGAAGCCTTCGCCTTAGACGGCGTCGTCGCCTTCTTCGGGCGCGGCGCCTTCGGCTTCTTCGTCGGAACCTTGGCGGCCTTCTTCGCCTTCGACGGCGACTTGGCCTTGGCCGGCTTGGCCGCAGCCGCCTTCTTCGCACCCGCGGGAGCGGCCGACGCCGCAGACGCCTTCTTGGCGGCGCCCGCCTTCCGACCGGTCGCCGCCTTCACGCCACCAGCCTTCTTTGCGCCGGCCGCACGGGCGCCCTTCTTCTCCTTGCTGGCCGGAGCGGCGCGCTTCTTCTTGGCACCGCCAGCACGAGCCTTGCCGCCCTCGGCCGCCCCCCCGCCGCCGGCGCCGGCAAGCTTGAACGAGCCGGACGCGCCCTTCCCCTTCGTCTGCACCAGCTCGCCCGCCACGACGGCCGACTTGAGGTACTTCTTGATAAACGGCGCCAGCTTCTCCGCGTCCAGCTTGTAGTGCGCGGCTATGTACTTCTTGATCGCCTGCAGCGACGACCCGCCGCGCTCCTTCAGACTCTTGATGGCGGCCGTCACCATCTCAGAGGTGCGCGGGTGCGCAGGCTTGGCGCGCGGCTTCTTCGCAGACGACGCAGACTTGGCCTTCTTCGTAGTGCCGGTGGCGGCGGGTGCCGCAGCAGTCTCGTTCGTAGCCGCCTGATCTGCCATTTCGACGACGCGCGTAACACACAGCGAGAGCGAGAGCGAGAGCGAGCGGGACGGCAGGCACGCAAGCACAGCACAGCACGGCAGAGCAGAGCAGAGAATCACAAGGGCCCAGCCAGTGTCGCGGGCGGGCGCGGACGGCCGAGAGAGCGGCCGCCACTCTGCGCGCCGCCGCGCCGCGCCTCCCGCGCTTGCTACCGCCCAACGTCCGACAGCCTGTGCGGAGCAGCCCCAAAGCTGCGCCACAACCGCCCGCGCCTTTCAAACCACCGAGGATGGGGCTACACACAGCCACACCACAGTCGCCAACCAGTCGCCACGGCAGCGCCGCAAACCACGGCCAAACTGCAGCTACCGCGCGCTACAGCCTGGGTCGGCCCGCCGAGAATCGCCGCCCCCGCCCAAATGCCGCCCCCACAGCCCCAGCCGACGACCCGCCACAATGGCCAAACCTTCGGCAAAACTCCCACACCGTCGCCGCGGCAGCCCGGCCAGCGCGGCCGGCGCCACAGCCACACAAGCCGAGGCGTGCGGCGATGACGGCCGTGCAAACGCGCCTCCGCCGCCCCATCGCCTTCCGTCGCCCTCCCGCCGTTTCCCGATCGGCCCGCAGCCGTCGGGCCACATCGCGCGCCGTCCTCCTCCTCTCGCCCGCCAACATTCACAGCCGTTTCTCAACAATTGCCCGCCGCAAACGGACGCCGCCTGCGCAACAGGCGCCGCCGCCCCTCGCCGCTTCCGACCCAACCCCTCGACCGAGGCAAACCGCAATCCGAATCTACAGACCAACCCAATCTGCCGTCAGCACACACGACAGCCGACCTTACACGTTGCGCGTTACACATTACGTTTACACGTCTAGGTTAGGTTCGGTTAGGTTAGGTGGACGTGGGTTAGGTTAAGGGGACTTGGGTTAGGTTAAGCGTCAAACTTAGGTTAAGCATTCAAACACGTCAGGCGTCAGAGGTTAGGTTAGGTTAGGTTAGGTTAGGTTAGGTTAGGTTAGGTTACGTTAGGTTACGTTACACGTTAGGTTAAGGGGTCAGTGCTAGGTTAAGAAGCGTCAAACGTAGGTTAAAAAAGCGTTCAAAACGTGAGGCGTGAGCCGCCGGACAGCTTACCTTACGTAGACGTTTGGGGCTCACAGGCTGAGCTCACCTCACCACACCACAGGTTAGGTTCGGTTCGGTTCGCTCGGCTCAGCGTAAAGCGCCGAGGTCAGGGTTACGTTCGTTCACCTTCGGGCGCCACACTTTCGGTTGAAAGGTCGCGACGGGACGACGTCGGCAGGCACCGCCGCAAACGGACAAAAACGTACAGACGACGTCGAAAACCGCCGACAGACGGGGGAGCAGCACGACCACGACCAGATACCGAGCGCGAACGAGACGCACGCGAACCACCCCCACCGGCCAAAGGGCACCACACAACAACCCAGAGCACCACGTGTCGACACCACAGCAACCCGCCGCTCACGCGACATGGCTGGCACCGAAGGGCAACCGCCCGCAACTGCGCTTTCCGCGCCGGCCCGGATGCACGTCGTGCTACAACAACACCACTACCGTACACAGCCGCTGTTCACAACATCACTATCATGCGCGCCCGCGGCTCGCCGCCGTCGCAGTCGCAGCCCCAACGCCAGCACTTTTGCACCACCATTCACACGCACCGCAACACAGCTCGCCGACACAGCCGAACAAAACAAACACCACACAACAACAGCAACAACGCCGCCGCCTCTACTCGTGCCGGCGACCCACCCCGCCGATGGCGCACCTTTCGCCAGCCGGCAATCGACACACACGCACGCACCCACCCACCCCCCGGGGCCCAGTGCAAAAAAAAACACACAAAAACAAAAACAAAAAAAAAACAACACAAACGACACGGGAAGCGCACACCGCCACTTCGCGCGCACGCCACCAACCAGTCGTCGTCTCAAAATAACAAACACAAACAAAATAAACTAACAACTAGGGCAACACAAAACAAAAACGCCTCGCACGAACCGCCCACAAAAAGGACAAGCACACGCACAGCCTCTGCTGACGACCACGACGCAGCGGCACGCTGCTCCTGTCCCGCGCCCCGCGCCCCGCGCCCCACTCGATTCACAACTCACGCGACACCGTCAACGACGGGCTCGCTTCCCGCAACCTACCACCTTTCCGCCACGACGCACAGCCCCAGCCCCACCCGACCCGACGACGCCCGTGGCAACGACTGCACTTTCACCACCGCCTCCCCCTTCCCCCCCAAAACACACACACACACACAGCCAGCCAAAAACGCACTCGCGACCCACACATGCACGTGCATCGGCACACGCCAACCAGTCAACGTCGACAACCACACGCAAGGCTCGAAACGAAACCGGCGTCCTTCCACGTTGCCATCAAGCTACCTACACGACACAAGACACAAGGAACAAACACAACAGCCGGCCCCACTAATTCCCACTCTCACGCCGCAAAAAGCACACCGAAACCGCCAAACGCACGCACATTCCCCTTCGCACTGACACCGACCGGCTCGCTACCACACACCTCTCGGCAGCCGTTTCACGCCAATTCGCCACACCGCCCACACAGTCGACAAGCGCCCGCCCTGTACGGCACACGCAACGACGCAGCGCAGCAAAGGGCGCCCGCAACACATACCTCTCCTCTCTCTCCCTCTCCGCCGCCCGACGCGCCAACCGCCACGCCACACCGCCAGCCACTCGCAAATTGTGCACTGCCACCAGCCACACGTCCAACACGCCGCGCCGCCTCCGGCCACCCGCCAGGGGGCGCTCACGTCCGCGACAACAGCGCGGCCCGCCGGGCCGAACCGAACCGAACCGAGCCGCCGCTGCTCTGCACTCGGCACGGCCACACCCTGCTGCAGACCGGGCTCGTCTCTCTGTACGCGTCTGCCTGCGCATCAACACAACACGACCTTTTTTTTTTTTTTCTCTCTACCGCCATCCCTTCTTCTCGCGTTTTACTCGTTGTTGCAGCAGCGGCGCACACCTACACATCCACAGCCCCAGCCGAGCCGAGCCGGCCTCACCTCAGGGCCCGCCGCCAGCGTCTCCTCCTCGGGCACAGGTGCGGTGCTGTGGCCGCCCATCCAACCGCATTGCTGGCCGTCCAGCCGCCAGGCGTTCCCACTGCCGCGAGCCACGCCGCGCACCGACCCTGCTGCAGAAAACGAAGCATAGCCAGAGACCGACCGATACACAAAGCAAGCCGTCGCCTCGCCTCTTGTCCTTCCTGCCTTCCTTTCGCCCCCCCCCCCCCCCTCCTTTTTTTTTTTTTATTTTGTTTTCTTCTTTCTTTCTTTCTTTGGCCCTCTCTCCTTCCCGCCCCATGGCGGTTACGGCACCGCCTGCAGCGGCAGATTTTTTGCGCCCACACGCCTACTCCTACCACCATTAACCTTGCCCTGCCCATCAACGTCGCAGTCGAACCGACGCTTGCCAACACACTGCCCACGTTCCTTTCTCTTTTCGGCCTACGCCCATTACGCGCCGCCGCCACAGCACCTTCCCTTCCCACAACACACCGACGTCATCACACGCACCCACAAACAGGGGCCACGACCGTGTTCCTCGCCCACTCCCATCCCGCACGGTACGCACATTCCCAACTACTACCGCGCACCCTCCCTTTCCAATCTGTGTGTCTCTGTGTCTGTGTCCTGTGTCCTGTCCGCGCGTGACGCCTCTCAACATCCGCCGTCCCCCGTCCCGTTTTCGCCCCCATGCCGTCGTCGCGCCGCCTCCTCCCCGTCCACCGCCGCCCCTGTCCGCCCCGCACCACACCATACACCGCTGCTTGTCCCGGCCGTTGCCACCAAAGGCGCCGACCGCAAACGCGCCACGCCGCAGCCCCCGTGCGTCTCGCTCGCTTGCATCTCCGTGCCGACGCTGCCTCTCTTCCCGCTCGCACTCGACCTCGACAACACAGTCTTTGGCTCCGCCACTGCGTGTTCCGGTGGTACGCACGCTGCAACACGTATGTATTCGTTACCAGAGCGATGGCGAGGCATGACAGCATCTCTGTCTGACCAGAGAGTTATTTATCGTTGCTAGTCGGCGCTTGGACCGCGCCAGACGACAGTAGTGGCACGCACCGGGTCGCCAGGAACAGTTGTTATATATATTGTAGCGCGAGTCGGGAGAGGTAGTAGTCGGTCGACAGTAGTAGCGGGTGGACGGTTGTACTGAGCGGGCGTCGGCGGCGTGCTCTGCTCGTCTCGCGACTCTGGTCACGGTTCGGGACGATGTATAGTATATTGTGTTATAATCAAAAGGTAGTGTGAAGCTGCATTGCGCAAATCTGATAACGTATGTTCATTGTACTTATTTTGTTCAACAACAAAAGCCCCACTATTACTTTTTTCTAAAGCAACTTTTGTCTTTTAACGAAAAACATTCACTTTTTAAAGACTACTTCCTATGGCATTTCCCTCCAAGGAGTGCAATTAATTACCAGCCAGCACTCATTCATTGCACACAGCTGTGTAAGGGGTATCTACAATTGAGGAGCGGATATAAATGCAACTTTTTTGTTTTTTTTTTTTTTTTTGTGTGTTGTAACCTCCCCGCAAAATTTAAAATAATGGACAATGTTATTTACGGATGCTAATGGACATTGCGCTAATTGTAACCTCGCCCACAATGAGAGGTATTGAAAATGGCAACAAAAATGTGAAATTCGCAATCCGACTCAAATATAAATTCTTCACAACATTTAAAGTCCGTTCAGTGACAAGAAACTTCAATTGAGCCGAAATATCGGTCTTTGGCCCTGTGCAAAACAATCAGAATTAAAGTCTTACCTCAGAATAAATGGATGTCACATTTCTGCTCTTGTTGTTGCGCAGCGCTTGGAGGAACTGCATTGCAAATAATAATATTCTCTTTTTTTGTGATTTTAGTGAAATTTTTCTTCAAAGAAGTGGAATGAAATGGGAAGTGCAACGAACTCTTTAGTTCAATAAAACATTACATTTTTGAAAAATGCTTTTGAAATAAAAATTATTTTTGGGGAACTTGTTGGAGAATTAATTACAATAAATATAATTTTTCATTATCTAATGATTATATTAATTAACAGTATACCTCCTTCACCATCTTGACCAGTGTTGCCGACCGCCTACATCACACAACCGCACTCGGCTGCTACTACTGACCGACCGCTCTGCATGACGACTATTAGCGTACTGCACGCGACGACTACTGACAGAGTACAGCCCTCAACTAGACAGAGCTACAGACTCGCAACGACTGACTGACTGACTGACTGACTGACTGACTGACTGAGAACCGCTCGCAACACTCGCGCGGTCCAGCGCAAACTCTCTGGTCACAGATGCTACAATGTCTCGCCATCGCTGCTATGTTACATACGTGTTTCAGTGTCTTTTTCATTGGGGTAACGATCTTTGGCTCTTTTTATTCTGAATACAGGGCCAAAGGTCAACGCTGCTGCCCTTATACAATTTATCAGGTTCCATTATGTCTGTTGCAATGTTACATACGGTTCATTCTTTCATTAATATTATCGTTGGGTTTGTTTTGTAGGGACGTTAACATTCTGGCACATTTTTATTATCATCGGACTCTCTGCTATTTGTGCAGGGAGGTTATACCTGGGTCCATTTCCATTTCCATTTCCATTTACATTTTAATATTGATAGACTTTTTGTTTTCTTTTTTTGTTTCTTGTTGTTTTTCCTTCTTTTTTCTTGTTGTTTTTTTTTCTTTCTTTTTTTTTGTTTTGTTTTGTTTTTCCCGCTCTCACCACCACCGCCGCATCACGCCTTCCGTTTTCTTCTTGGTTTCTTTTCTGTTCTTCAACTGCTTCAACATCACCGCGCCCCATTTCCACACCACAGCCATCAGCCTCCAAGACGGGCAGGCGCAGTGTGCCATTTCCGGCGCACAAGCACACCCGTACGGTACTCTCCTCGCCCCCACGCCACCAACAACACAGCGACCACGCGGCTTTCAGGCATGGCATGGCACGGCACGGCACGGCACCGGCGAAATGCGCCGCCCCCGCGCATCCGTCCGTCTCGCCACGTTCACTGACAGCCGCGTCTGCGGCTACACCACGACAACCACAACACAACACCGCTCCCCTCCCTGGCAACTCATTGTTTTTCTCCTCCTCTTTTGCACAAACCACAACGCCGAGCACAGGCGCAAGCCACCCACACCGCGCCCCTCCCCGTCCCGTCTTTGGCCGCCGCTCCTCGTTTCCTCGTTTGCCCCCTCCCATCTCCCGAAATGCCATGCCAGCAGCGTTACGCATGCCCCTCCCCTGTCCACACAACACTACCGCCAAACGAACAGCCTTCCGGGCCACATGCAGGGCACGCCCACCTCCAAACACTGCCAATTCACGGACGCACGCACGCACACACACACACACACACACACACACACACACACACACACACACACACACACTTTCCCGACACCTTTCTGTACGGAGGGTGCGTCATCTCGACCGTGACAGAGTGACGCCAACTATCGACGATCCATTTCCCCCCACTGGTAAAACACGTCCACTAACACCTACATACATCATTCAAGTACACAGACAATAGCATACACACAATGGGAGGGCACACGAACATGGACGGCACGGCACTGTCACACACTCTTCCTCAGAACCAACCATACCAACAAACGTTACGTACAACCGGGAAAGCGAAAGCGAAAGCAAAAGCAAAAAGCAAAGGCCAATGCAGCCGTCAAAGGTAACGTTCACCACGGCAGACACTTGCAGCCGCGCCGCCGTTAAACGCATTTCAGTGCGGCTCCAATACGCCTCCGACACGGGAACGTTCCGTTGCTCTACGAATGCGTTTCTCCCCTTTTTCCCTTCCTCTCTCTTTTGCCCCCCCCCCTCTGTCCTTTCCTCCTGCACTCTTGCCTCCTTCCTCACGTTCTGCCCAGACATTCGACCGATCAAAGTCAACCTGTCGTTACCGTTCTCAGCGCGACGGTGTACAACAGTATGACGGGTGTGCCCACGACTTCGGTTCAGTTGCGTGACGCCGGTCTATCGCGCCGATCGACAGTTACTCAGGGGGGCGACGGATCGGACCACGTCACCGACACACAAAACACTTTCAAACAAACAAATACATACCGGATGGACACAGACAAACACGTGTACAGACATTCGCCAAAAACGGCCGCCGCCGCCGCCGCCGTCGTCTAGCGTCGCGCTTACTGTACTGCACTGGACACGCGTGCATCTTGAATGACGACATCGGTGTGCGTGCGTCGTACGCAATCAGTCAGACACGGCTATCAAAAATCAGAGTCGAATGGTACATCATCGTGCGTGTCGCCGTACACGTACAGTACAATGCAACAACAATGCGTCTTCATGGCACGTTCATTTCAACGTCACTCACACACCTCCACGCTGCAGTTACGTCGCACCATTGTCAAACTCGGCGTACAGCAAAGGGAATAGTGGGCGGCAAACAAAAACCACAAAAAAAAACAACATTTCACATTTCACCCTCGCCATGTATGATGTGCAAAAAACAAACCCGCAAACGGCCGTCGTTACGGTGACACAAAAGTCGGCGATCGCACTGTCCCCCCTCGCAGACAGGTAACACACACACCAACAACACCAAATGGGTCAAAAACCACGCCAACGAGGCGTGCCACCATTCCACGCCACGGCGACCAACCTCGTGGCCGTACCCCGCGCAACACGCTTTGACGCGCCCCCCCACCCACAATCAAAATGCACACATACATCACAGCCGTCCACACAAACAACAACAACAATTCCGCCCTTCCCGCAAAAGGCAAGTTGGTGGCCCTGAAAAGGGCCGTTTTGCCGCTCTCGCAACGGAGGAGCATTCTCTCTCCATCCTTCCTTCCGTTCCAGAGCCACCTCCTTACTTGGAGCTCGTGTACTTGGTCACCGCCTTCGTGCCCTCGCTCACGGCGTGCTTGGCCAGCTCGCCAGGCAGCAACAGCCGCACAGCGGTCTGGATCTCGCGGGACGTGATGGTCGAGCGCTTGTTGTAGTGCGCCAGGCGAGAAGCCTCGGCCGCAATGCGCTCGAAAATGTCGTTCACGAAGCTGTTCATGATGCTCATCGCCTTCGACGAGATGCCCGTGTCAGGGTGCACCTGCTTCAGCACCTTGTAGATGTAGATGGCATAGCTCTCCTTCCTCTTGCGCTTCTTCTTCTTGTCGCCCTTCGAAATGTTCTTCTGCGCCTTGCCAGCCTTCTTGGCGGCCTTCCCGCTAGTCTTGGGCGGCATCTCGAACCAACGTACGGCGGCAGCAGCAACACCAGTAGCAAGCGCTCCGCTCTAGTCAGCGTCTCCCCACACAGTGGCACCCGCCGCCAGCCGCCGCCGCACCTTTACCAGCTCGCCCTGTTGCGGCCGCCGACCAATGGGGCGCGCGCGCAACCGGCCGCCGCACCCGAGCCCATAAAGCACCCCCACCCCGGCTGCGCCGGCAGTCGCTCGGTGACAGTCGTACTGTGCAGTGATCGCGTGCGGAGCTGCAGGAGCGCATACGATACTACACCGAGCCATAGGGACCTGCTTGCGGGTTACGTCTCGAGGGTGCGTAAAGCTTTGAAACTTACGCATACCAAGGACGCAGGAGTGGCCAACTGAGTTTTTGTTAAAACACAGTTTGGCGCTCAACATCATCTGAGGGCAAAGCAACCTCAGGTAGTAATTAGAGCAGCATTGTCGTGCTTTTCGCCGCTGCGGATATGTCTGGTGCAGGTGATGCCTTGGGGTCGAAGCGGTCTTCCGCTGTCGACAAAAGGCGCGTCTTGTTGTTGCCGCGGGCCGCGTCTCCGGCCGTTTCGAGCGCCCCAGCTGCCGCGGAGCCATGCTCTGCCCCCCCCAAGGTTAGGGAAAACGTGGGCCAGGACCTGGCAGCCGGCCGCGGAACCGCAGAGAAGGTTTCCGCCGCCGCCGATCAGACCTCCGCGTCCACTAGGAAAGTAGGGCCAGCAATGCAGCCGGGCCACCTAACGGTGTCAACGAAGGCTGTAACTGGCACCCCCCTGGCAGCAGCCCCACTTCCCGCCCCGGACATGGCAAGAAACACAGCAGTCATACACAACACACCAACATCAAAATATATAGTCAGTACTTGCAATCCTGCCCCTCCTAACCTCGTCCTATCTCCGCTCCTGCTTGCCCACGCCACCGGCACACTTCCCGAATTCCTCACATCCATGAAGAATGGCAAGCAGATGCCCCGTCTGCCGACCAAAATCCTCCCCAAACCCACCCCCTCGTCTCAGTCCTCCACCCGTTCCAAATACCTTAAATCCCCCCCACACAAGTCCACCACAACAAAGCAGCGGCGTGTTAAGAAGGATAGGAAGGAGAAGCCCTCCAAGGGGAAGAAGCAATCCACCACCCCCACCCTAACCACGTCCACACCCTCCGAGGAGCCTGCGCCCCCGACAGCACCTGTCGTCGTTCTGGGAGGGGACCAGGAAACACCGGAACTGGAAGGGAACCGTGTAACTGGGCAGGATTCGGATGGTTTCGTGCTGGCGAGGAAAACGTTTCGCCAGCCGAGGCTTCCGCCAGCCCGGGGAGTGGAACCCACCCCAAACAGATTCCAGGTGATTGCTGAGGAGCCGGCGTTAACAGAAAACACAACGCAAACACAAAATCAAGTCGCCCACCACCTCCCCCCGATTGTCGCAGAGTTTCCTCAAAACTACGAGGAGCTCTTTGAGTTGCTCAAGACAGAAATCGGGGGAGGCAGCTTCCAGGCAAAACCCGCCGGAGGAGACAAAATAAAAATCACAGTACACACACTCGAACACTACAACACAGTCAAAGCACTGTTCAGCACAAGAAGCATACCTCACTACACCTTCCCAACAACAAAGACACGAAACAGAAACATAGTAATCAGAGACCTACCAAGACGAGTATCCCCCCAGGCAATCAAAACAGACTTGACTGCCCGGGGGTATGTCGTCAAGGTAGTACAGCAAATGGGCAGCATAAACAGTAAGTGGCCGCTGTACCAGGTAACACTCCCTGACGTACCTCAAAACAAGAGGGAGATCACGATGGTCCTGGCGGTCCCTGTCACCACGGAGCCGCTGCGCCGTAAAAACAAGACGGTGCAGTGCTTCAGGTGTCAGGGCCTGAACCACATCGCTGCGCACTGCAACATGCCAGTGAGATGCAGGAAGTGCGCTGAGGCCCACGACACCAGGACATGCACACTCCAGCACACGGACCCACAAATAAGGTGCGCGCTGTGTGGCAAAAACCACACAGCGGGTTACCAAGGTTGTGAGGTCCACAAAAGACACTCACAGCAGGCAAAGGGCGCAAAGGCCGCCCCCCACACACGCAAACAGAACACCACAAACCCAACCACTCACACAAGAAAACAAAATACAACAACACACACAGACAAGGCCTGGGTAAAACCAAGGCCGGACACACCAAGGGCGACATATGCGGAAGTGGTTTCTCCCCTGAGGAACCATGAAAGCGTGGCCCAATCACCTCAACACCAGACACAACAAACAGAACAACACCGGGATATACACAGCACCAACGGCCAGGTCCACCACGACGGAGGAAGCTCTAGGGAACCCCACACACACTCCCCCCCCATGGATCAGTTGTTAGGCGTAATGGTGCAGACCATGAACCTCGTCATGGAAATGATGAAGGAATTCAGGGAAGCCCAGAAGCAGAACACACAGATCCTCGTTGCCCTCCAGGCAACAGTCCAGCAGTCGCTCCCCTCTGCGACTTCCTCAGTAGTTTCAAAACCCCATCATGGATAGACGACCAAACATCCATGGCCTGACAATGTGCGTCTTTAACGCAGACGGCATTGTTAACCAAGAGGTCGAGTTCAGAGAACTCATGAAGGAGTTCTCCATCGACATATGCATGATGGGGGAAACCCACTTAAAACCGGGAATAAAAGCGACAGTCCCCAACTATGTTACCTATCGCAAAGACAGGCCAACCCAAGGCGGAGGAGTGGCCATATACATAAAAAGAGGGATCCCCCACCACCAGGTATTCTTACCAGCTACCAATAAAATCGAAACAGTGGCGGTGGAAGTAGCCACTGCCACTGGACCCCTAACAATCGTTGCAATCTACCGACCCCCACAAGACCAGATAGATGAGGGAGACATAGCTACTCTAGGGCAAATTGAAGGCAAACTCATAATAGGGGGCGACTTCAATGCCAAACATCCTGATTGGAATTCTAGAGTAACCTCCAGAGCAGGCGCCAGATTGCAACAACTAGCGCGCAACCACCACTTCGAAACCTGGGGTCCAGTCGAGCCCACACATTTTCCAAAAAATGGAAGCAGGCCCGACGTGTTGGACATAGCTCTCACTAGGAGGATTACGGGGTTTGTGACCGCGAGGACGATCAACAGAATGTCCTCCGACCACAACCCAGTGATCCTAGAGGTCGACGTGGGAGAATGGGTAGCACTCCCACGGTACCAGACGTCTTACAAACGTACAAACTGGGAGCGATACCGAGAAACTGTCGCCTCTGATATCACTCGCGCCCCGCCACCTACTGCCGAAACAGTAGAACAAGCGCTGCAAGACCTAACAGGCACCATCTTGCAGGCAGCGGAAGAAGCCACCCCTCCACAAAGGGATGGCCCGCCGCCGCAAATACAGCTCCCGGAACACTTGCTAGCTCAAATTCGACATAAGAACAGAGTGGCAAAAGAGTGGAAGATAACCAGAAACCAGGCCACAAGGAGGCTGCTCAATCGTCTACAGAGAGAATTGAAGGTAGCGCTCAATGAGCACAGAAACCAGCAATGGCAAAACCGCCTCTCAGCCCTCAAAGTAGACGATCACACACTTTGGCAAGCAACCAAACAATTCACAAGAAGACGCGCTAGGATGCCGCCACTGCATGGCGAGCGGGGTATGGCCTACAGCCATGCTGAAAAGGCCAACGCCCTCGCCGACACTTTCGAGAAGCAGTTCCAAGCGGCTGAACCCCAGGATGATGAGCATGAAAGAGTGGTCCGTCGTCAACTGGCTGTCTTCCTCAATGCTGAGGAGGACCCAGAAGACGAACCCACAGTTTTTGCCCCCGAAGACGTGGCAAAAGTAATTAGGTACCTCCCCTCCAAAAAGGCGCCAGGACATGACAATGTCACCAACCAGTTGGTCAAAAACCTCCCACCCACGGCGATCGAACACCTCGCGAACGTCTTCAACGAGATTACTCGTACCCGCGAGTTCCCAGCTTGCTGGAAACACGCGGAAGTGGTCGCAATACACAAACCAGGGAAAGACCCTCTGTTCCCGCAGCACTACAGGCCGATTAGCCTCTTGCCAACTCTCAGCAAGATCTACGAGCGCCTCCTGCTAAGACCCATACAAGAACACATCACCAGAGAGCAAATTCTGCCGGATTTCCAATTCGGATTCCGGCAGAACCACTCTGCCCCACAACAGATCATGAGAGTGGTTGAAGCAGCCACAGAGGGCTTCAACCACAGAGGCTACTGCGGGATAGTGCTACTTGACGTAGCCAAGGCCTTTGACTCAGTATGGCATAGAGGGCTACTCTACAAGTTGTACACCCAAGGGTTCCCCGGGAGTATAGTTAAACAGATTAAAAGCTATCTCTCGAACAGAACTTTCTCTGTCAAAGTAGAAACGTCCACCTCCACCAGAAGGCGTATTCGTGCTGGGGTGCCACAGGGATCGGTCCTGGGGCCCGTTTTGTACAGTCTGTACACTGCGGACACTCCAACGGCCCCCCTGGTGCACACTGCACAGTACGCTGACGATACAGCCTTCTACACAAGAAACGCGAACAAGGACCTGGTCATCCGTAGGCTACAAAGGGTTTTAGATGACACAGAAACTTGGGCCCGTCGCTGGCGAATCACCATCAATTCTGAAAAGACGCAGGCGATGCTGATCACCCGTAGGCTCGGAAGGCGCGAACCTCCTCAACGGCCCCCCCTCCACCTTCACCTAAACGGAACCCAACTCCCCTGGCGCAGAACCGCCAAGTACCTTGGCGTAACCTTGGACTCTCGTCTTACGTGGAAACCCCACATAGACGAGGTCCATAGGAAGGTCTGTGCCAGAATGTCCATCCTGTACCCAATCCTCAACTCATCCAGCTCCCTTTCCTGCTCAGTAGGAGTGAACGTGTACCAGGCCCTGATCCGGCCAGTCATGGAATACGCGTGTCCTGTCTGGGGATACGCGGCGAAGCAGCACCTGGACAAACTCCAGAGGCTGCAGAACCGCGCCCTCAGGAGGGCACTGCGTTTACCCCTTGGATTCCCTATCGACGATTTGCATGCCGCTGCGGAAATCCCACTACTGAGAGAGCGTTTTCAAGACCTGGCAAGGGCCTTCTATGAAGGTACTTCCAGGTCGGGAAATGCTCTCATCCACTCCCTAGGTCGGTATGACATGTCCCGCGATAAACACAATCGCCCCATGACGATCTTCGACGACTAAGTCGAAGAGAAAAATCCCAATACCCATTCCCAAATCCTACTCCTACCCAAAATGCTACAATTATCTCGCCAAACCTCAGGCAAGTACCAGACCCACACAGAACAAACATCACAAATCACAGACATCAAAAAAGTACAGAAATAATCACACACACAAGTACACAGGGGAGTAAAAGCCGAAAGGCTACAAACTCCCCCTCACACTTCCCCAAAGAGGGGAAAGTATTAGATGTAAGCAGCAGGCTGCGCCGGCACGCACTCCGCTGCTCGACTCGCTGCCGCTCGCACCGGTCGTTTTCGTTTCCTTCTCGTGTGCACCGTCGCTAGCCCATCGCCATGTCCGGACGCGGAAAGGGAGGCAAAGTCAAGGGCAAGTCAAAGTCCCGCTCAAGCAGGGCTGGGCTCCAGTTCCCGGTCGGCAGAATCCACCGCCTCCTGCGCAAGGGAAACTACGCAGAGCGCGTCGGCGCCGGGGCGCCCGTCTACCTCGCCGCCGTCATGGAGTACCTCGCGGCTGAGGTGCTCGAGCTGGCCGGAAACGCGGCCCGCGACAACAAGAAGACGCGCATCATCCCGCGCCACCTGCAGCTTGCCATCCGCAACGACGAGGAGCTCAACAAGCTCCTGTCGGGCGTCACCATCGCACAGGGTGGTGTCCTACCCAACATCCAGGCCGTCCTGCTGCCAAAGAAGACCGAGAAGAAGGCCTAAAGGAGGCCAGGCAATCGCAGCGCCGCGTGCTCCCCTGCACGCAACGCGCTTTGCCGGCTCGGCTCGGCCCGGCCCACAACAATCGGCCCTTTTCAGGGCCACCACACAAACCTACGTCCAAAGCAAAATTTCAGTCGTCCTCGCCGCACCTTGTTTTGTTTCAACTTTGCACTTTCACAGCACAGCCGCCGCCGGCGCACGTCCGCCATCTTGTCGTCCACACAGCCCGCACACACACACACACACACACACACACACACACACACACACACACATTTTGCACGGTCGCAGAGTCGCCTTCCAAACGACAACGGCAGCAATAATGACCATTGTTAAAGGGAGGCGTGTCGACACACCGCCCTCCACTCCCGCGCGCAACGGCCGTCGACACGAACGAAACAGCTGATCCGGCCGCCTATGCCCACACGCCTTGCCTCGGAAACCCCAACGCCGCCGCAAACACACAGAGCCAAACCACGCAAGCAAATAATTACCGCCTCTCTCGCACAACAACACACAGCCCGCCATCTCCGTCGCGATCGATACAAAGACACACAATAACAAACACAAACGAAGCAGCTCCACACACAGCCAGCCACATGACACGTTTCCTTTCCTTCTCCCCTCCCAGCCACATCACGTCGCTCAAACGGAAAGAAAGAAAGAAACAAACAAACAAACAAACAAACAAACAAACGAACAACACAGCGCACACACACGCAGCAACAACAACAACAACAACACAGACTCTTTCGCACTTTTCAACTTCCGAACAGTGTGGTGGCCCTGAAAAGGGCCGTTTTCTAGTCTCTCCCACCCACAAGCACGGCCGCGGGAAGGCCAGCGCCCGCTGCGACGCAGCCTAACCGCCGAAACCGTACAGGGTGCGCCCCTGCCTCTTCAGGGCGTACACCACGTCCATGGCCGTCACAGTCTTGCGCTTGGCGTGCTCAGTGTACGTCACCGCGTCGCGGATCACGTTCTCCAGGAACACCTTCAGCACCCCGCGGGTCTCCTCGTAGATCAGACCAGAGATGCGCTTCACGCCGCCCCTGCGAGCCAGGCGGCGGATGGCGGGCTTCGTGATGCCCTGGATGTTGTCGCGCAACACCTTGCGGTGCCGCTTGGCGCCACCCTTGCCGAGCCCCTTTCCTCCCTTGCCGCGGCCTGTCATCCTTCCTTCCTCGGGCAAAGCAAAACGTGCACAAACAGCAGCTGCAGCGGCTGGCGAGTCGGCTACGGTCTGCGCCCAGCGCGCCCGCCGCCCCCCTATATAGACTCTGGCCCGCCCTCCCCCCACCACGCGCAACCGAGGGCATATAAGCGCAGCACGGAGGCGCGCGGGCCCGTTGTCAAGGCAGCACCGGACGCCGCGCCGCACCTAACCTCCACGCACGCCGCTCCGCTACCGCCAACGCTACCGCCATGGCCCGCACAAAGCAAACGGCCCGCAAGTCCACCGGCGGAAAGGCGCCGCGCAAACAGCTCGCCACCAAGGCGGCGAGGAAGAGCGCGCCCGCCACCGGAGGCGTCAAGAAGCCCCACCGCTACAGGCCGGGCACCGTCGCCCTGCGAGAAATCAGGCGCTACCAGAAGAGCACAGAGCTGCTCATCCGCAAGCTGCCATTCCAGCGCCTAGTGCGCGAGATCGCCCAGGACTTCAAGACCGACCTGCGCTTCCAGAGCTCCGCAGTCATGGCCCTGCAGGAGGCCAGCGAGGCCTACCTCGTCGGCCTCTTCGAAGACACCAACCTGTGCGCAATCCACGCCAAGCGCGTCACCATCATGCCCAAGGACATCCAGCTCGCGCGCCGCATCCGCGGCGAGCGCGCCTAAACCGCGCCGCGGCACCGCACCGCACAAACAAAAACGGCCCTTTTCAGGGCCACTAACATCTCTCCGTCGCGAGCAAACTTTGTCGGTCGCCTGCCTCTCGCCCCGCAACCCAAAAACAAAAACCACCACTTCCCGTCCGTCCGCCACACACACCCGCTCACTCTGCCTGCCTGCTAGCAGCGCGCAACAATCACACATCATCCCTCCCCGGCGCTCAAAGCGCACAATACCCAACGGCCGACGTCACACCGCACGGGTGGCTGGCCGGCCGCCGCTTTCGTTTCGAAAACAAAAAAAACCCGCACTCCACTCCGACGGCCAACGGCCAGGCAGGCGCGCTCGCTCGCTCTACACGCCACCGAAATCCCCGCCGACTCCTTCCACATCTCAACGTGCCCCCCGTTGCAAAACATAACACACACAAAGAAACAAAACAAAGACCAGACACGACTAGACAAGACACACATCCGAGAAGAACGAACGCAGGCAAGCCAACCAACGTATTCAAACAAAACAACGTGACAGAAAACCAACCGTCGGCCGCCGCCACAAACACGGCGACAATCAACCACGACAACAACAACACCGCTTACCGCTACCGCCGCCCACACCCGCCACCGACCCCCGCAATCAAACCACCACGGCACGCAAACAGCATCCCCACGGGCATACAGACAGACACCCACACCAAACGCAACACGACAATCAAAACCTTCCCCGACGTGCTTTGATGGCCCTGAGAAGGGCCGTTTTGGGCCGCGCGTCTCTTGCGCGCCACTAGACGACGACGGGGGGTGGGGACGACGGGGTCAAGCGCCAAACCCTTCCTTTCCCATCTCTTTCTCCTCTACTCTACTCTACTTCTTCTTCTTGGGCGAAGCCTTCGCCTTAGACGGCGTCGTCGCCTTCTTCGGGCGCGGCGCCTTCGGCTTCTTCGTCGGAACCTTGGCGGCCTTCTTCGCCTTCGACGGCGACTTGGCCTTGGCCGGCTTGGCCGCAGCCGCCTTCTTCGCACCCGCGGGAGCGGCCGACGCCGCAGACGCCTTCTTGGCGGCGCCCGCCTTCCGACCGGTCGCCGCCTTCACGCCACCAGCCTTCTTTGCGCCGGCCGCACGGGCGCCCTTCTTCTCCTTGCTGGCCGGAGCGGCGCGCTTCTTCTTGGCACCGCCAGCACGAGCCTTGCCGCCCTCGGCCGCCCCCCCGCCGCCGGCGCCGGCAAGCTTGAACGAGCCGGACGCGCCCTTCCCCTTCGTCTGCACCAGCTCGCCCGCCACGACGGCCGACTTGAGGTACTTCTTGATAAACGGCGCCAGCTTCTCCGCGTCCAGCTTGTAGTGCGCGGCTATGTACTTCTTGATCGCCTGCAGCGACGACCCGCCGCGCTCCTTCAGACTCTTGATGGCGGCCGTCACCATCTCAGAGGTGCGCGGGTGCGCAGGCTTGGCGCGCGGCTTCTTCGCAGACGACGCAGACTTGGCCTTCTTCGTAGTGCCGGTGGCGGCGGGTGCCGCAGCAGTCTCGTTCGTAGCCGCCTGATCTGCCATTTCGACGACGCGCGTAACACACAGCGAGAGCGAGAGCGAGAGCGAGCGGGACGGCAGGCACGCAAGCACAGCACAGCACGGCAGAGCAGAGCAGAGAATCACAAGGGCCCAGCCAGTGTCGCGGGCGGGCGCGGACGGCCGAGAGAGCGGCCGCCACTCTGCGCGCCGCCGCGCCGCGCCTCCCGCGCTTGCTACCGCCCAACGTCCGACAGCCTGTGCGGAGCAGCCCCAAAGCTGCGCCACAACCGCCCGCGCCTTTCAAACCACCGAGGATGGGGCTACACACAGCCACACCACAGTCGCCAACCAGTCGCCACGGCAGCGCCGCAAACCACGGCCAAACTGCAGCTACCGCGCGCTACAGCCTGGGTCGGCCCGCCGAGAATCGCCGCCCCCGCCCAAATGCCGCCCCCACAGCCCCAGCCGACGACCCGCCACAATGGCCAAACCTTCGGCAAAACTCCCACACCGTCGCCGCGGCAGCCCGGCCAGCGCGGCCGGCGCCACAGCCACACAAGCCGAGGCGTGCGGCGATGACGGCCGTGCAAACGCGCCTCCGCCGCCCCATCGCCTTCCGTCGCCCTCCCGCCGTTTCCCGATCGGCCCGCAGCCGTCGGGCCACATCGCGCGCCGTCCTCCTCCTCTCGCCCGCCAACATTCACAGCCGTTTCTCAACAATTGCCCGCCGCAAACGGACGCCGCCTGCGCAACAGGCGCCGCCGCCCCTCGCCGCTTCCGACCCAACCCCTCGACCGAGGCAAACCGCAATCCGAATCTACAGACCAACCCAATCTGCCGTCAGCACACACGACAGCCGACCTTACACGTTGCGCGTTACACATTACGTTTACACGTCTAGGTTAGGTTCGGTTAGGTTAGGTGGACGTGGGTTAGGTTAAGGGGACTTGGGTTAGGTTAAGCGTCAAACTTAGGTTAAGCATTCAAACACGTCAGGCGTCAGAGGTTAGGTTAGGTTAGGTTAGGTTAGGTTAGGTTAGGTTAGGTTACGTTAGGTTACGTTACACGTTAGGTTAAGGGGTCAGTGCTAGGTTAAGAAGCGTCAAACGTAGGTTAAAAAAGCGTTCAAAACGTGAGGCGTGAGCCGCCGGACAGCTTACCTTACGTAGACGTTTGGGGCTCACAGGCTGAGCTCACCTCACCACACCACAGGTTAGGTTCGGTTCGGTTCGCTCGGCTCAGCGTAAAGCGCCGAGGTCAGGGTTACGTTCGTTCACCTTCGGGCGCCACACTTTCGGTTGAAAGGTCGCGACGGGACGACGTCGGCAGGCACCGCCGCAAACGGACAAAAACGTACAGACGACGTCGAAAACCGCCGACAGACGGGGGAGCAGCACGACCACGACCAGATACCGAGCGCGAACGAGACGCACGCGAACCACCCCCACCGGCCAAAGGGCACCACACAACAACCCAGAGCACCACGTGTCGACACCACAGCAACCCGCCGCTCACGCGACATGGCTGGCACCGAAGGGCAACCGCCCGCAACTGCGCTTTCCGCGCCGGCCCGGATGCACGTCGTGCTACAACAACACCACTACCGTACACAGCCGCTGTTCACAACATCACTATCATGCGCGCCCGCGGCTCGCCGCCGTCGCAGTCGCAGCCCCAACGCCAGCACTTTTGCACCACCATTCACACGCACCGCAACACAGCTCGCCGACACAGCCGAACAAAACAAACACCACACAACAACAGCAACAACGCCGCCGCCTCTACTCGTGCCGGCGACCCACCCCGCCGATGGCGCACCTTTCGCCAGCCGGCAATCGACACACACGCACGCACCCACCCACCCCCCGGGGCCCAGTGCAAAAAAAAACACACAAAAACAAAAACAAAAAAAAAACAACACAAACGACACGGGAAGCGCACACCGCCACTTCGCGCGCACGCCACCAACCAGTCGTCGTCTCAAAATAACAAACACAAACAAAATAAACTAACAACTAGGGCAACACAAAACAAAAACGCCTCGCACGAACCGCCCACAAAAAGGACAAGCACACGCACAGCCTCTGCTGACGACCACGACGCAGCGGCACGCTGCTCCTGTCCCGCGCCCCGCGCCCCGCGCCCCACTCGATTCACAACTCACGCGACACCGTCAACGACGGGCTCGCTTCCCGCAACCTACCACCTTTCCGCCACGACGCACAGCCCCAGCCCCACCCGACCCGACGACGCCCGTGGCAACGACTGCACTTTCACCACCGCCTCCCCCTTCCCCCCCAAAACACACACACACACACAGCCAGCCAAAAACGCACTCGCGACCCACACATGCACGTGCATCGGCACACGCCAACCAGTCAACGTCGACAACCACACGCAAGGCTCGAAACGAAACCGGCGTCCTTCCACGTTGCCATCAAGCTACCTACACGACACAAGACACAAGGAACAAACACAACAGCCGGCCCCACTAATTCCCACTCTCACGCCGCAAAAAGCACACCGAAACCGCCAAACGCACGCACATTCCCCTTCGCACTGACACCGACCGGCTCGCTACCACACACCTCTCGGCAGCCGTTTCACGCCAATTCGCCACACCGCCCACACAGTCGACAAGCGCCCGCCCTGTACGGCACACGCAACGACGCAGCGCAGCAAAGGGCGCCCGCAACACATACCTCTCCTCTCTCTCCCTCTCCGCCGCCCGACGCGCCAACCGCCACGCCACACCGCCAGCCACTCGCAAATTGTGCACTGCCACCAGCCACACGTCCAACACGCCGCGCCGCCTCCGGCCACCCGCCAGGGGGCGCTCACGTCCGCGACAACAGCGCGGCCCGCCGGGCCGAACCGAACCGAACCGAGCCGCCGCTGCTCTGCACTCGGCACGGCCACACCCTGCTGCAGACCGGGCTCGTCTCTCTGTACGCGTCTGCCTGCGCATCAACACAACACGACCTTTTTTTTTTTTTTCTCTCTACCGCCATCCCTTCTTCTCGCGTTTTACTCGTTGTTGCAGCAGCGGCGCACACCTACACATCCACAGCCCCAGCCGAGCCGAGCCGGCCTCACCTCAGGGCCCGCCGCCAGCGTCTCCTCCTCGGGCACAGGTGCGGTGCTGTGGCCGCCCATCCAACCGCATTGCTGGCCGTCCAGCCGCCAGGCGTTCCCACTGCCGCGAGCCACGCCGCGCACCGACCCTGCTGCAGAAAACGAAGCATAGCCAGAGACCGACCGATACACAAAGCAAGCCGTCGCCTCGCCTCTTGTCCTTCCTGCCTTCCTTTCGCCCCCCCCCCCTCCTTTTTTTTTTTTTATTTTGTTTTCTTCTTTCTTTCTTTCTTTGGCCCTCTCTCCTTCCCGCCCCATGGCGGTTACGGCACCGCCTGCAGCGGCAGATTTTTTGCGCCCACACGCCTACTCCTACCACCATTAACCTTGCCCTGCCCATCAACGTCGCAGTCGAACCGACGCTTGCCAACACACTGCCCACGTTCCTTTCTCTTTTCGGCCTACGCCCATTACGCGCCGCCGCCACAGCACCTTCCCTTCCCACAACACACCGACGTCATCACACGCACCCACAAACAGGGGCCACGACCGTGTTCCTCGCCCACTCCCATCCCGCACGGTACGCACATTCCCAACTACTACCGCGCACCCTCCCTTTCCAATCTGTGTGTCTCTGTGTCTGTGTCCTGTGTCCTGTCCGCGCGTGACGCCTCTCAACATCCGCCGTCCCCCGTCCCGTTTTCGCCCCCATGCCGTCGTCGCGCCGCCTCCTCCCCGTCCACCGCCGCCCCTGTCCGCCCCGCACCACACCATACACCGCTGCTTGTCCCGGCCGTTGCCACCAAAGGCGCCGACCGCAAACGCGCCACGCCGCAGCCCCCGTGCGTCTCGCTCGCTTGCATCTCCGTGCCGACGCTGCCTCTCTTCCCGCTCGCACTCGACCTCGACAACACAGTCTTTGGCTCCGCCACTGCGTGTTCCGGTGGTACGCACGCTGCAACACGTATGTATTCGTTACCAGAGCGATGGCGAGGCATGACAGCATCTCTGTCTGACCAGAGAGTTATTTATCGTTGCTAGTCGGCGCTTGGACCGCGCCAGACGACAGTAGTGGCACGCACCGGGTCGCCAGGAACAGTTGTTATATATATTGTAGCGCGAGTCGGGAGAGGTAGTAGTCGGTCGACAGTAGTAGCGGGTGGACGGTTGTACTGAGCGGGCGTCGGCGGCGTGCTCTGCTCGTCTCGCGACTCTGGTCACGGTTCGGGACGATGTATAGTATATTGTGTTATAATCAAAAGGTAGTGTGAAGCTGCATTGCGCAAATCTGATAACGTATGTTCATTGTACTTATTTTGTTCAACAACAAAAGCCCCACTATTACTTTTTTCTAAAGCAACTTTTGTCTTTTAACGAAAAACATTCACTTTTTAAAGACTACTTCCTATGGCATTTCCCTCCAAGGAGTGCAATTAATTACCAGCCAGCACTCATTCATTGCACACAGCTGTGTAAGGGGTATCTACAATTGAGGAGCGGATATAAATGCAACTTTTTTGTTTTTTTTTTTTTTTTTGTGTGTTGTAACCTCCCCGCAAAATTTAAAATAATGGACAATGTTATTTACGGATGCTAATGGACATTGCGCTAATTGTAACCTCGCCCACAATGAGAGGTATTGAAAATGGCAACAAAAATGTGAAATTCGCAATCCGACTCAAATATAAATTCTTCACAACATTTAAAGTCCGTTCAGTGACAAGAAACTTCAATTGAGCCGAAATATCGGTCTTTGGCCCTGTGCAAAACAATCAGAATTAAAGTCTTACCTCAGAATAAATGGATGTCACATTTCTGCTCTTGTTGTTGCGCAGCGCTTGGAGGAACTGCATTGCAAATAATAATATTCTCTTTTTTTGTGATTTTAGTGAAATTTTTCTTCAAAGAAGTGGAATGAAATGGGAAGTGCAACGAACTCTTTAGTTCAATAAAACATTACATTTTTGAAAAATGCTTTTGAAATAAAAATTATTTTTGGGGAACTTGTTGGAGAATTAATTACAATAAATATAATTTTTCATTATCTAATGATTATATTAATTAACAGTATACCTCCTTCACCATCTTGACCAGTGTTGCCGACCGCCTACATCACACAACCGCACTCGGCTGCTACTACTGACCGACCGCTCTGCATGACGACTATTAGCGTACTGCACGCGACGACTACTGACAGAGTACAGCCCTCAACTAGACAGAGCTACAGACTCGCAACGACTGACTGACTGACTGACTGACTGACTGACTGACTGAGAACCGCTCGCAACACTCGCGCGGTCCAGCGCAAACTCTCTGGTCACAGATGCTACAATGTCTCGCCATCGCTGCTATGTTACATACGTGTTTCAGTGTCTTTTTCATTGGGGTAACGATCTTTGGCTCTTTTTATTCTGAATACAGGGCCAAAGGTCAACGCTGCTGCCCTTATACAATTTATCAGGTTCCATTATGTCTGTTGCAATGTTACATACGGTTCATTCTTTCATTAATATTATCGTTGGGTTTGTTTTGTAGGGACGTTAACATTCTGGCACATTTTTATTATCATCGGACTCTCTGCTATTTGTGCAGGGAGGTTATACCTGGGTCCATTTCCATTTCCATTTCCATTTACATTTTAATATTGATAGACTTTTTGTTTTCTTTTTTTGTTTCTTGTTGTTTTTCCTTCTTTTTTCTTGTTGTTTTTTTTTCTTTCTTTTTTTTTGTTTTGTTTTGTTTTTCCCGCTCTCACCACCACCGCCGCATCACGCCTTCCGTTTTCTTCTTGGTTTCTTTTCTGTTCTTCAACTGCTTCAACATCACCGCGCCCCATTTCCACACCACAGCCATCAGCCTCCAAGACGGGCAGGCGCAGTGTGCCATTTCCGGCGCACAAGCACACCCGTACGGTACTCTCCTCGCCCCCACGCCACCAACAACACAGCGACCACGCGGCTTTCAGGCATGGCATGGCACGGCACGGCACGGCACCGGCGAAATGCGCCGCCCCCGCCCCTCCGCGCATCCGTCCGTCTCGCCACGTTCACTGACAGCCGCGTCTGCGGCTACACCACGACAACCACAACACAACACCGCTCCCCTCCCTGGCAACTCATTGTTTTTCTCCTCCTCTTTTGCACAAACCACAACGCCGAGCACAGGCGCAAGCCACCCACACCGCGCCCCTCCCCGTCCCGTCTTTGGCCGCCGCTCCTCGTTTCCTCGTTTGCCCCCTCCCATCTCCCGAAATGCCATGCCAGCAGCGTTACGCATGCCCCTCCCCTGTCCACACAACACTACCGCCAAACGAACAGCCTTCCGGGCCACATGCAGGGCACGCCCACCTCCAAACACTGCCAATTCACGGACGCACGCACGCACACACACACACACACACACACACACACACACACACACACACACACACACACTTTCCCGACACCTTTCTGTACGGAGGGTGCGTCATCTCGACCGTGACAGAGTGACGCCAACTATCGACGATCCATTTCCCCCCACTGGTAAAACACGTCCACTAACACCTACATACATCATTCAAGTACACAGACAATAGCATACACACAATGGGAGGGCACACGAACATGGACGGCACGGCACTGTCACACACTCTTCCTCAGAACCAACCATACCAACAAACGTTACGTACAACCGGGAAAGCGAAAGCGAAAGCAAAAGCAAAAAGCAAAGGCCAATGCAGCCGTCAAAGGTAACGTTCACCACGGCAGACACTTGCAGCCGCGCCGCCGTTAAACGCATTTCAGTGCGGCTCCAATACGCCTCCGACACGGGAACGTTCCGTTGCTCTACGAATGCGTTTCTCCCCTTTTTCCCTTCCTCTCTCTTTTGCCCCCCCCCCTCTGTCCTTTCCTCCTGCACTCTTGCCTCCTTCCTCACGTTCTGCCCAGACATTCGACCGATCAAAGTCAACCTGTCGTTACCGTTCTCAGCGCGACGGTGTACAACAGTATGACGGGTGTGCCCACGACTTCGGTTCAGTTGCGTGACGCCGGTCTATCGCGCCGATCGACAGTTACTCAGGGGGGCGACGGATCGGACCACGTCACCGACACACAAAACACTTTCAAACAAACAAATACATACCGGATGGACACAGACAAACACGTGTACAGACATTCGCCAAAAACGGCCGCCGCCGCCGCCGCCGTCGTCTAGCGTCGCGCTTACTGTACTGCACTGGACACGCGTGCATCTTGAATGACGACATCGGTGTGCGTGCGTCGTACGCAATCAGTCAGACACGGCTATCAAAAATCAGAGTCGAATGGTACATCATCGTGCGTGTCGCCGTACACGTACAGTACAATGCAACAACAATGCGTCTTCATGGCACGTTCATTTCAACGTCACTCACACACCTCCACGCTGCAGTTACGTCGCACCATTGTCAAACTCGGCGTACAGCAAAGGGAATAGTGGGCGGCAAACAAAAACCACAAAAAAAAACAACATTTCACATTTCACCCTCGCCATGTATGATGTGCAAAAAACAAACCCGCAAACGGCCGTCGTTACGGTGACACAAAAGTCGGCGATCGCACTGTCCCCCCTCGCAGACAGGTAACACACACACCAACAACACCAAATGGGTCAAAAACCACGCCAACGAGGCGTGCCACCATTCCACGCCACGGCGACCAACCTCGTGGCCGTACCCCGCGCAACACGCTTTGACGCGCCCCCCCACCCACAATCAAAATGCACACATACATCACAGCCGTCCACACAAACAACAACAACAATTCCGCCCTTCCCGCAAAAGGCAAGTTGGTGGCCCTGAAAAGGGCCGTTTTGCCGCTCTCGCAACGGAGGAGCATTCTCTCTCCATCCTTCCTTCCGTTCCAGAGCCACCTCCTTACTTGGAGCTCGTGTACTTGGTCACCGCCTTCGTGCCCTCGCTCACGGCGTGCTTGGCCAGCTCGCCAGGCAGCAACAGCCGCACAGCGGTCTGGATCTCGCGGGACGTGATGGTCGAGCGCTTGTTGTAGTGCGCCAGGCGAGAAGCCTCGGCCGCAATGCGCTCGAAAATGTCGTTCACGAAGCTGTTCATGATGCTCATCGCCTTCGACGAGATGCCCGTGTCAGGGTGCACCTGCTTCAGCACCTTGTAGATGTAGATGGCATAGCTCTCCTTCCTCTTGCGCTTCTTCTTCTTGTCGCCCTTCGAAATGTTCTTCTGCGCCTTGCCAGCCTTCTTGGCGGCCTTCCCGCTAGTCTTGGGCGGCATCTCGAACCAACGTACGGCGGCAGCAGCAACACCAGTAGCAAGCGCTCCGCTCTAGTCAGCGTCTCCCCACACAGTGGCACCCGCCGCCAGCCGCCGCCGCACCTTTACCAGCTCGCCCTGTTGCGGCCGCCGACCAATGGGGCGCGCGCGCAACCGGCCGCCGCACCCGAGCCCATAAAGCACCCCCACCCCGGCTGCGCCGGCACGCACTCCGCTGCTCGACTCGCTGCCGCTCGCACCGGTCGTTTTCGTTTCCTTCTCGTGTGCACCGTCGCTAGCCCATCGCCATGTCCGGACGCGGAAAGGGAGGCAAAGTCAAGGGCAAGTCAAAGTCCCGCTCAAGCAGGGCTGGGCTCCAGTTCCCGGTCGGCAGAATCCACCGCCTCCTGCGCAAGGGAAACTACGCAGAGCGCGTCGGCGCCGGGGCGCCCGTCTACCTCGCCGCCGTCATGGAGTACCTCGCGGCTGAGGTGCTCGAGCTGGCCGGAAACGCGGCCCGCGACAACAAGAAGACGCGCATCATCCCGCGCCACCTGCAGCTTGCCATCCGCAACGACGAGGAGCTCAACAAGCTCCTGTCGGGCGTCACCATCGCACAGGGTGGTGTCCTACCCAACATCCAGGCCGTCCTGCTGCCAAAGAAGACCGAGAAGAAGGCCTAAAGGAGGCCAGGCAATCGCAGCGCCGCGTGCTCCCCTGCACGCAACGCGCTTTGCCGGCTCGGCTCGGCCCGGCCCACAACAATCGGCCCTTTTCAGGGCCACCACACAAACCTACGTCCAAAGCAAAATTTCAGTCGTCCTCGCCGCACCTTGTTTTGTTTCAACTTTGCACTTTCACAGCACAGCCGCCGCCGGCGCACGTCCGCCATCTTGTCGTCCACACAGCCCGCACACACACACACACACACACACACACACACACACACACACACACACATTTTGCACGGTCGCAGAGTCGCCTTCCAAACGACAACGGCAGCAATAATGACCATTGTTAAAGGGAGGCGTGTCGACACACCGCCCTCCACTCCCGCGCGCAACGGCCGTCGACACGAACGAAACAGCTGATCCGGCCGCCTATGCCCACACGCCTTGCCTCGGAAACCCCAACGCCGCCGCAAACACACAGAGCCAAACCACGCAAGCAAATAAGTACCGCCTCTCTCGCACAACAACACACAGCCCGCCATCTCCGTCGCGATCGATACAAAGACACACAATAACAAACACAAACGAAGCAGCTCCACACACAGCCAGCCACATGACACGTTTCCTTTCCTTCTCCCCTCCCAGCCACATCACGTCGCTCAAACGGAAAGAAAGAAAGAAACAAACAAACAAACAAACAAACAAACAAACGAACAACACAGCGCACACACACGCAGCAACAACAACAACAACAACACAGACTCTTTCGCACTTTTCAACTTCCGAACAGTGTGGTGGCCCTGAAAAGGGCCGTTTTCTAGTCTCTCCCACCCACAAGCACGGCCGCGGGAAGGCCAGCGCCCGCTGCGACGCAGCCTAACCGCCGAAACCGTACAGGGTGCGCCCCTGCCTCTTCAGGGCGTACACCACGTCCATGGCCGTCACAGTCTTGCGCTTGGCGTGCTCAGTGTACGTCACCGCGTCGCGGATCACGTTCTCCAGGAACACCTTCAGCACCCCGCGGGTCTCCTCGTAGATCAGACCAGAGATGCGCTTCACGCCGCCCCTGCGAGCCAGGCGGCGGATGGCGGGCTTCGTGATGCCCTGGATGTTGTCGCGCAACACCTTGCGGTGCCGCTTGGCGCCACCCTTGCCGAGCCCCTTTCCTCCCTTGCCGCGGCCTGTCATCCTTCCTTCCTCGGGCAAAGCAAAACGTGCACAAACAGCAGCTGCAGCGGCTGGCGAGTCGGCTACGGTCTGCGCCCAGCGCGCCCGCCGCCCCCCTATATAGACTCTGGCCCGCCCTCCCCCCACCACGCGCAACCGAGGGCATATAAGCGCAGCACGGAGGCGCGCGGGCCATTCCGCTGTTAGACTCGCTGCGACGCACTTCGTCTCCGAGAACGCTATGACTGGAAAGCAGATCGCCGCCGCACTAGAAGGCCTGATTAACGCGTTGGGCTTCACCGGCGGCCGCCAACGGCAGTCAAGGCGCACGAGAAGCCAGCGGCAAGGGATGATGCTCCAGTGCTACAACTGCCAGCAGCTGGGGCACACCGCGCGCGGGTGTAAGAACGCCGTCGCGTGCTTAAAGTGCGCGGCGGCCCACGACACCCGCAGCTGCACGAAACCTCGTGGGGTGGCTTGTAGCTGCGCGAACTGCGGCGGGCCACACGCCGCCAACTCGCGTAGCTGCGGCTACCTCCGCGAGTCACGCCGTCTACCCGCCGCACCACGCCCTGCGGCGACATCAAGCGCCTCGACGGCCGCCCCGCCCCCCCGCTCCGGCAAGGGGTGCGAGCCGCGCCGTCTTGAAACCGTCACCGACCACGCCGTGGCCGGCTTCCAAGCCGCCTTTGCGGCCGAAAGGGCCGCACTGAAGGAGGAGCTCGCAGCAGTCCATCGCCAGCTCCAACAGCTGCGCGATGAGCTGCGGGCTAACAAGAAGAAGCCGCCAGCTCCCGCCGCCGCCCCTGCCGTGAGTCGTCCGGTGGGGGTAGCCGTAGCCACGCAAACACCCGCCGCTGTGAGTCGTCCGGTGGGGGTCGACGTGGCCACGCAAACGGCAGCCGCTCCCCCTCCCGCAGCAATGCAGGAGGTGGCGCCCATGGACACGGATGATGTGCCGCCTCGGCTGCCACCCTCCGCGGTGGCAGCCGCCAGCAAGGGCGCTAAGGCGCCCCCTGTCTCCTCGCAAGCCGAGAAGCCAACGAAGAAGAGGAGGATTCACCTACCTTTTCCTGACGTGACCAACGTGCAGGTTGTCCTGAAGGACATTACCGCGGCACTGAAGAATGGGTCCTACCCCTATGCCGACCAACCATATCCCTTCACTCCGCCAGACCAGCCCATACCTTCCCTTCCTCATCGGCCGCTCCCCCTGCGCACCTACCGTGACGCATTTATGGAAGTGCTCACAAAGAAGGAAATAGCCCTGCTCAATTCGCACCCCATCTTCACCCCCTCTCAATGGGATGCCTTAGTCGACGTTATCGATGTATTCCTGAAGGAAGAGTTCCGGTCTGGTCGGCGGAAGATGGACAGCGAAGCTTTGGAAGCCATGGAAGACATTACCCGTAAACATCGCCAGGTTCAGTAACAGACACCACGCGCGGCCTCTACAGCAGTAGCGGAGCCATCAGCTTAAACCACCGGCCAGCCACTTCGGCCCTTCGTTTTCCATTTCTCTCACTGTCTCTCTTACTATCCTTTCATCTTTCCTTTATTTAAAAAAAAAAAAAAAAAAAAAAAAAAAAAAAAAAAAAAAAAAAACCAGCACAACAGTCAAGGTCAAATACCACCCGTCATGTCACACCCACATTTTCACCCCGTCAATGAAGAAGGAGAAGCGCTTTTAACGCGCTAGAACTTCGCTCACAGCTGAGGGTTCACCCCTCAACCATGTGCGTCGTCGTCGCGCGGGCCCGTTGTCAAGGCAGCACCGGACGCCGCGCCGCACCTAACCTCCACGCACGCCGCTCCGCTACCGCCAACGCTACCGCCATGGCCCGCACAAAGCAAACGGCCCGCAAGTCCACCGGCGGAAAGGCGCCGCGCAAACAGCTCGCCACCAAGGCGGCGAGGAAGAGCGCGCCCGCCACCGGAGGCGTCAAGAAGCCCCACCGCTACAGGCCGGGCACCGTCGCCCTGCGAGAAATCAGGCGCTACCAGAAGAGCACAGAGCTGCTCATCCGCAAGCTGCCATTCCAGCGCCTAGTGCGCGAGATCGCCCAGGACTTCAAGACCGACCTGCGCTTCCAGAGCTCCGCAGTCATGGCCCTGCAGGAGGCCAGCGAGGCCTACCTCGTCGGCCTCTTCGAAGACACCAACCTGTGCGCAATCCACGCCAAGCGCGTCACCATCATGCCCAAGGACATCCAGCTCGCGCGCCGCATCCGCGGCGAGCGCGCCTAAACCGCGCCGCGGCACCGCACCGCACAAACAAAAACGGCCCTTTTCAGGGCCACTAACATCTCTCCGTCGCGAGCAAACTTTGTCGGTCGCCTGCCTCTCGCCCCGCAACCCAAAAACAAAAACCACCACTTCCCGTCCGTCCGCCACACACACCCGCTCACTCTGCCTGCCTGCTAGCAGCGCGCAACAATCACACATCATCCCTCCCCGGCGCTCAAAGCGCACAATACCCAACGGCCGACGTCACACCGCACGGGTGGCTGGCCGGCCGCCGCTTTCGTTTCGAAAACAAAAAAAACCCGCACTCCACTCCGACGGCCAACGGCCAGGCAGGCGCGCTCGCTCGCTCTACACGCCACCGAAATCCCCGCCGACTCCTTCCACATCTCAACGTGCCCCCCGTTGCAAAACATAACACACACAAAGAAACAAAACAAAGACCAGACACGACTAGACAAGACACACATCCGAGAAGAACGAACGCAGGCAAGCCAACCAACGTATTCAAACAAAACAACGTGACAGAAAACCAACCGTCGGCCGCCGCCACAAACACGGCGACAATCAACCACGACAACAACAACACCGCTTACCGCTACCGCCGCCCACACCCGCCACCGACCCCCGCAATCAAACCACCACGGCACGCAAACAGCATCCCCACGGGCATACAGACAGACACCCACACCAAACGCAACACGACAATCAAAACCTTCCCCGACGTGCTTTGATGGCCCTGAGAAGGGCCGTTTTGGGCCGCGCGTCTCTTGCGCGCCACTAGACGACGACGGGGGGTGGGGACGACGGGGTCAAGCGCCAAACCCTTCCTTTCCCATCTCTTTCTCCTCTACTCTACTCTACTTCTTCTTCTTGGGCGAAGCCTTCGCCTTAGACGGCGTCGTCGCCTTCTTCGGGCGCGGCGCCTTCGGCTTCTTCGTCGGAACCTTGGCGGCCTTCTTCGCCTTCGACGGCGACTTGGCCTTGGCCGGCTTGGCCGCAGCCGCCTTCTTCGCACCCGCGGGAGCGGCCGACGCCGCAGACGCCTTCTTGGCGGCGCCCGCCTTCCGACCGGTCGCCGCCTTCACGCCACCAGCCTTCTTTGCGCCGGCCGCACGGGCGCCCTTCTTCTCCTTGCTGGCCGGAGCGGCGCGCTTCTTCTTGGCACCGCCAGCACGAGCCTTGCCGCCCTCGGCCGCCCCCCCGCCGCCGGCGCCGGCAAGCTTGAACGAGCCGGACGCGCCCTTCCCCTTCGTCTGCACCAGCTCGCCCGCCACGACGGCCGACTTGAGGTACTTCTTGATAAACGGCGCCAGCTTCTCCGCGTCCAGCTTGTAGTGCGCGGCTATGTACTTCTTGATCGCCTGCAGCGACGACCCGCCGCGCTCCTTCAGACTCTTGATGGCGGCCGTCACCATCTCAGAGGTGCGCGGGTGCGCAGGCTTGGCGCGCGGCTTCTTCGCAGACGACGCAGACTTGGCCTTCTTCGTAGTGCCGGTGGCGGCGGGTGCCGCAGCAGTCTCGTTCGTAGCCGCCTGATCTGCCATTTCGACGACGCGCGTAACACACAGCGAGAGCGAGAGCGAGAGCGAGCGGGACGGCAGGCACGCAAGCACAGCACAGCACGGCAGAGCAGAGCAGAGAATCACAAGGGCCCAGCCAGTGTCGCGGGCGGGCGCGGACGGCCGAGAGAGCGGCCGCCACTCTGCGCGCCGCCGCGCCGCGCCTCCCGCGCTTGCTACCGCCCAACGTCCGACAGCCTGTGCGGAGCAGCCCCAAAGCTGCGCCACAACCGCCCGCGCCTTTCAAACCACCGAGGATGGGGCTACACACAGCCACACCACAGTCGCCAACCAGTCGCCACGGCAGCGCCGCAAACCACGGCCAAACTGCAGCTACCGCGCGCTACAGCCTGGGTCGGCCCGCCGAGAATCGCCGCCCCCGCCCAAATGCCGCCCCCACAGCCCCAGCCGACGACCCGCCACAATGGCCAAACCTTCGGCAAAACTCCCACACCGTCGCCGCGGCAGCCCGGCCAGCGCGGCCGGCGCCACAGCCACACAAGCCGAGGCGTGCGGCGATGACGGCCGTGCAAACGCGCCTCCGCCGCCCCATCGCCTTCCGTCGCCCTCCCGCCGTTTCCCGATCGGCCCGCAGCCGTCGGGCCACATCGCGCGCCGTCCTCCTCCTCTCGCCCGCCAACATTCACAGCCGTTTCTCAACAATTGCCCGCCGCAAACGGACGCCGCCTGCGCAACAGGCGCCGCCGCCCCTCGCCGCTTCCGACCCAACCCCTCGACCGAGGCAAACCGCAATCCGAATCTACAGACCAACCCAATCTGCCGTCAGCACACACGACAGCCGACCTTACACGTTGCGCGTTACACATTACGTTTACACGTCTAGGTTAGGTTCGGTTAGGTTAGGTGGACGTGGGTTAGGTTAAGGGGACTTGGGTTAGGTTAAGCGTCAAACTTAGGTTAAGCATTCAAACACGTCAGGCGTCAGAGGTTAGGTTAGGTTAGGTTAGGTTAGGTTAGGTTAGGTTAGGTTACGTTAGGTTACGTTACACGTTAGGTTAAGGGGTCAGTGCTAGGTTAAGAAGCGTCAAACGTAGGTTAAAAAAGCGTTCAAAACGTGAGGCGTGAGCCGCCGGACAGCTTACCTTACGTAGACGTTTGGGGCTCACAGGCTGAGCTCACCTCACCACACCACAGGTTAGGTTCGGTTCGGTTCGCTCGGCTCAGCGTAAAGCGCCGAGGTCAGGGTTACGTTCGTTCACCTTCGGGCGCCACACTTTCGGTTGAAAGGTCGCGACGGGACGACGTCGGCAGGCACCGCCGCAAACGGACAAAAACGTACAGACGACGTCGAAAACCGCCGACAGACGGGGGAGCAGCACGACCACGACCAGATACCGAGCGCGAACGAGACGCACGCGAACCACCCCCACCGGCCAAAGGGCACCACACAACAACCCAGAGCACCACGTGTCGACACCACAGCAACCCGCCGCTCACGCGACATGGCTGGCACCGAAGGGCAACCGCCCGCAACTGCGCTTTCCGCGCCGGCCCGGATGCACGTCGTGCTACAACAACACCACTACCGTACACAGCCGCTGTTCACAACATCACTATCATGCGCGCCCGCGGCTCGCCGCCGTCGCAGTCGCAGCCCCAACGCCAGCACTTTTGCACCACCATTCACACGCACCGCAACACAGCTCGCCGACACAGCCGAACAAAACAAACACCACACAACAACAGCAACAACGCCGCCGCCTCTACTCGTGCCGGCGACCCACCCCGCCGATGGCGCACCTTTCGCCAGCCGGCAATCGACACACACGCACGCACCCACCCACCCCCCGGGGCCCAGTGCAAAAAAAAACACACAAAAACAAAAACAAAAAAAAAACAACACAAACGACACGGGAAGCGCACACCGCCACTTCGCGCGCACGCCACCAACCAGTCGTCGTCTCAAAATAACAAACACAAACAAAATAAACTAACAACTAGGGCAACACAAAACAAAAACGCCTCGCACGAACCGCCCACAAAAAGGACAAGCACACGCACAGCCTCTGCTGACGACCACGACGCAGCGGCACGCTGCTCCTGTCCCGCGCCCCGCGCCCCGCGCCCCACTCGATTCACAACTCACGCGACACCGTCAACGACGGGCTCGCTTCCCGCAACCTACCACCTTTCCGCCACGACGCACAGCCCCAGCCCCACCCGACCCGACGACGCCCGTGGCAACGACTGCACTTTCACCACCGCCTCCCCCTTCCCCCCCAAAACACACACACACACACAGCCAGCCAAAAACGCACTCGCGACCCACACATGCACGTGCATCGGCACACGCCAACCAGTCAACGTCGACAACCACACGCAAGGCTCGAAACGAAACCGGCGTCCTTCCACGTTGCCATCAAGCTACCTACACGACACAAGACACAAGGAACAAACACAACAGCCGGCCCCACTAATTCCCACTCTCACGCCGCAAAAAGCACACCGAAACCGCCAAACGCACGCACATTCCCCTTCGCACTGACACCGACCGGCTCGCTACCACACACCTCTCGGCAGCCGTTTCACGCCAATTCGCCACACCGCCCACACAGTCGACAAGCGCCCGCCCTGTACGGCACACGCAACGACGCAGCGCAGCAAAGGGCGCCCGCAACACATACCTCTCCTCTCTCTCCCTCTCCGCCGCCCGACGCGCCAACCGCCACGCCACACCGCCAGCCACTCGCAAATTGTGCACTGCCACCAGCCACACGTCCAACACGCCGCGCCGCCTCCGGCCACCCGCCAGGGGGCGCTCACGTCCGCGACAACAGCGCGGCCCGCCGGGCCGAACCGAACCGAACCGAGCCGCCGCTGCTCTGCACTCGGCACGGCCACACCCTGCTGCAGACCGGGCTCGTCTCTCTGTACGCGTCTGCCTGCGCATCAACACAACACGACCTTTTTTTTTTTTTTCTCTCTACCGCCATCCCTTCTTCTCGCGTTTTACTCGTTGTTGCAGCAGCGGCGCACACCTACACATCCACAGCCCCAGCCGAGCCGAGCCGGCCTCACCTCAGGGCCCGCCGCCAGCGTCTCCTCCTCGGGCACAGGTGCGGTGCTGTGGCCGCCCATCCAACCGCATTGCTGGCCGTCCAGCCGCCAGGCGTTCCCACTGCCGCGAGCCACGCCGCGCACCGACCCTGCTGCAGAAAACGAAGCATAGCCAGAGACCGACCGATACACAAAGCAAGCCGTCGCCTCGCCTCTTGTCCTTCCTGCCTTCCTTTCGCCCCCCCCCCCCCTCCTTTTTTTTTTTTATTTTGTTTTCTTCTTTCTTTCTTTCTTTGGCCCTCTCTCCTTCCCGCCCCATGGCGGTTACGGCACCGCCTGCAGCGGCAGATTTTTTGCGCCCACACGCCTACTCCTACCACCATTAACCTTGCCCTGCCCATCAACGTCGCAGTCGAACCGACGCTTGCCAACACACTGCCCACGTTCCTTTCTCTTTTCGGCCTACGCCCATTACGCGCCGCCGCCACAGCACCTTCCCTTCCCACAACACACCGACGTCATCACACGCACCCACAAACAGGGGCCACGACCGTGTTCCTCGCCCACTCCCATCCCGCACGGTACGCACATTCCCAACTACTACCGCGCACCCTCCCTTTCCAATCTGTGTGTCTCTGTGTCTGTGTCCTGTGTCCTGTCCGCGCGTGACGCCTCTCAACATCCGCCGTCCCCCGTCCCGTTTTCGCCCCCATGCCGTCGTCGCGCCGCCTCCTCCCCGTCCACCGCCGCCCCTGTCCGCCCCGCACCACACCATACACCGCTGCTTGTCCCGGCCGTTGCCACCAAAGGCGCCGACCGCAAACGCGCCACGCCGCAGCCCCCGTGCGTCTCGCTCGCTTGCATCTCCGTGCCGACGCTGCCTCTCTTCCCGCTCGCACTCGACCTCGACAACACAGTCTTTGGCTCCGCCACTGCGTGTTCCGGTGGTACGCACGCTGCAACACGTATGTATTCGTTACCAGAGCGATGGCGAGGCATGACAGCATCTCTGTCTGACCAGAGAGTTATTTATCGTTGCTAGTCGGCGCTTGGACCGCGCCAGACGACAGTAGTGGCACGCACCGGGTCGCCAGGAACAGTTGTTATATATATTGTAGCGCGAGTCGGGAGAGGTAGTAGTCGGTCGACAGTAGTAGCGGGTGGACGGTTGTACTGAGCGGGCGTCGGCGGCGTGCTCTGCTCGTCTCGCGACTCTGGTCACGGTTCGGGACGATGTATAGTATATTGTGTTATAATCAAAAGGTAGTGTGAAGCTGCATTGCGCAAATCTGATAACGTATGTTCATTGTACTTATTTTGTTCAACAACAAAAGCCCCACTATTACTTTTTTCTAAAGCAACTTTTGTCTTTTAACGAAAAACATTCACTTTTTAAAGACTACTTCCTATGGCATTTCCCTCCAAGGAGTGCAATTAATTACCAGCCAGCACTCATTCATTGCACACAGCTGTGTAAGGGGTATCTACAATTGAGGAGCGGATATAAATGCAACTTTTTTGTTTTTTTTTTTTTTTTTGTGTGTTGTAACCTCCCCGCAAAATTTAAAATAATGGACAATGTTATTTACGGATGCTAATGGACATTGCGCTAATTGTAACCTCGCCCACAATGAGAGGTATTGAAAATGGCAACAAAAATGTGAAATTCGCAATCCGACTCAAATATAAATTCTTCACAACATTTAAAGTCCGTTCAGTGACAAGAAACTTCAATTGAGCCGAAATATCGGTCTTTGGCCCTGTGCAAAACAATCAGAATTAAAGTCTTACCTCAGAATAAATGGATGTCACATTTCTGCTCTTGTTGTTGCGCAGCGCTTGGAGGAACTGCATTGCAAATAATAATATTCTCTTTTTTTGTGATTTTAGTGAAATTTTTCTTCAAAGAAGTGGAATGAAATGGGAAGTGCAACGAACTCTTTAGTTCAATAAAACATTACATTTTTGAAAAATGCTTTTGAAATAAAAATTATTTTTGGGGAACTTGTTGGAGAATTAATTACAATAAATATAATTTTTCATTATCTAATGATTATATTAATTAACAGTATACCTCCTTCACCATCTTGACCAGTGTTGCCGACCGCCTACATCACACAACCGCACTCGGCTGCTACTACTGACCGACCGCTCTGCATGACGACTATTAGCGTACTGCACGCGACGACTACTGACAGAGTACAGCCCTCAACTAGACAGAGCTACAGACTCGCAACGACTGACTGACTGACTGACTGACTGACTGACTGACTGAGAACCGCTCGCAACACTCGCGCGGTCCAGCGCAAACTCTCTGGTCACAGATGCTACAATGTCTCGCCATCGCTGCTATGTTACATACGTGTTTCAGTGTCTTTTTCATTGGGGTAACGATCTTTGGCTCTTTTTATTCTGAATACAGGGCCAAAGGTCAACGCTGCTGCCCTTATACAATTTATCAGGTTCCATTATGTCTGTTGCAATGTTACATACGGTTCATTCTTTCATTAATATTATCGTTGGGTTTGTTTTGTAGGGACGTTAACATTCTGGCACATTTTTATTATCATCGGACTCTCTGCTATTTGTGCAGGGAGGTTATACCTGGGTCCATTTCCATTTCCATTTCCATTTACATTTTAATATTGATAGACTTTTTGTTTTCTTTTTTTGTTTCTTGTTGTTTTTCCTTCTTTTTTCTTGTTGTTTTTTTTTCTTTCTTTTTTTTTGTTTTGTTTTGTTTTTCCCGCTCTCACCACCACCGCCGCATCACGCCTTCCGTTTTCTTCTTGGTTTCTTTTCTGTTCTTCAACTGCTTCAACATCACCGCGCCCCATTTCCACACCACAGCCATCAGCCTCCAAGACGGGCAGGCGCAGTGTGCCATTTCCGGCGCACAAGCACACCCGTACGGTACTCTCCTCGCCCCCACGCCACCAACAACACAGCGACCACGCGGCTTTCAGGCATGGCATGGCACGGCACGGCACGGCACCGGCGAAATGCGCCGCCCCCGCCCCTCCGCGCATCCGTCCGTCTCGCCACGTTCACTGACAGCCGCGTCTGCGGCTACACCACGACAACCACAACACAACACCGCTCCCCTCCCTGGCAACTCATTGTTTTTCTCCTCCTCTTTTGCACAAACCACAACGCCGAGCACAGGCGCAAGCCACCCACACCGCGCCCCTCCCCGTCCCGTCTTTGGCCGCCGCTCCTCGTTTCCTCGTTTGCCCCCTCCCATCTCCCGAAATGCCATGCCAGCAGCGTTACGCATGCCCCTCCCCTGTCCACACAACACTACCGCCAAACGAACAGCCTTCCGGGCCACATGCAGGGCACGCCCACCTCCAAACACTGCCAATTCACGGACGCACGCACGCACACACACACACACACACACACACACACACACACACACACACACACACATTTCCCGACACCTTTCTGTACGGAGGGTGCGTCATCTCGACCGTGACAGAGTGACGCCAACTATCGACGATCCATTTCCCCCCACTGGTAAAACACGTCCACTAACACCTACATACATCATTCAAGTACACAGACAATAGCATACACACAATGGGAGGGCACACGAACATGGACGGCACGGCACTGTCACACACTCTTCCTCAGAACCAACCATACCAACAAACGTTACGTACAACCGGGAAAGCGAAAGCGAAAGCAAAAGCAAAAAGCAAAGGCCAATGCAGCCGTCAAAGGTAACGTTCACCACGGCAGACACTTGCAGCCGCGCCGCCGTTAAACGCATTTCAGTGCGGCTCCAATACGCCTCCGACACGGGAACGTTCCGTTGCTCTACGAATGCGTTTCTCCCCTTTTTCCCTTCCTCTCTCTTTTGCCCCCCCCCCCTCTGTCCTTTCCTCCTGCACTCTTGCCTCCTTCCTCACGTTCTGCCCAGACATTCGACCGATCAAAGTCAACCTGTCGTTACCGTTCTCAGCGCGACGGTGTACAACAGTATGACGGGTGTGCCCACGACTTCGGTTCAGTTGCGTGACGCCGGTCTATCGCGCCGATCGACAGTTACTCAGGGGGGCGACGGATCGGACCACGTCACCGACACACAAAACACTTTCAAACAAACAAATACATACCGGATGGACACAGACAAACACGTGTACAGACATTCGCCAAAAACGGCCGCCGCCGCCGCCGCCGTCGTCTAGCGTCGCGCTTACTGTACTGCACTGGACACGCGTGCATCTTGAATGACGACATCGGTGTGCGTGCGTCGTACGCAATCAGTCAGACACGGCTATCAAAAATCAGAGTCGAATGGTACATCATCGTGCGTGTCGCCGTACACGTACAGTACAATGCAACAACAATGCGTCTTCATGGCACGTTCATTTCAACGTCACTCACACACCTCCACGCTGCAGTTACGTCGCACCATTGTCAAACTCGGCGTACAGCAAAGGGAATAGTGGGCGGCAAACAAAAACCACAAAAAAAAACAACATTTCACATTTCACCCTCGCCATGTATGATGTGCAAAAAACAAACCCGCAAACGGCCGTCGTTACGGTGACACAAAAGTCGGCGATCGCACTGTCCCCCCTCGCAGACAGGTAACACACACACCAACAACACCAAATGGGTCAAAAACCACGCCAACGAGGCGTGCCACCATTCCACGCCACGGCGACCAACCTCGTGGCCGTACCCCGCGCAACACGCTTTGACGCGCCCCCCCACCCACAATCAAAATGCACACATACATCACAGCCGTCCACACAAACAACAACAACAATTCCGCCCTTCCCGCAAAAGGCAAGTTGGTGGCCCTGAAAAGGGCCGTTTTGCCGCTCTCGCAACGGAGGAGCATTCTCTCTCCATCCTTCCTTCCGTTCCAGAGCCACCTCCTTACTTGGAGCTCGTGTACTTGGTCACCGCCTTCGTGCCCTCGCTCACGGCGTGCTTGGCCAGCTCGCCAGGCAGCAACAGCCGCACAGCGGTCTGGATCTCGCGGGACGTGATGGTCGAGCGCTTGTTGTAGTGCGCCAGGCGAGAAGCCTCGGCCGCAATGCGCTCGAAAATGTCGTTCACGAAGCTGTTCATGATGCTCATCGCCTTCGACGAGATGCCCGTGTCAGGGTGCACCTGCTTCAGCACCTTGTAGATGTAGATGGCATAGCTCTCCTTCCTCTTGCGCTTCTTCTTCTTGTCGCCCTTCGAAATGTTCTTCTGCGCCTTGCCAGCCTTCTTGGCGGCCTTCCCGC
>NW_025727172.1:45000-46537 GCF_021461385.2 Schistocerca piceifrons | reverse complement strand
GATAGGTTGAGGTACTAACCGGTTGTTCCAGCGATACCCACCATGCCGACGAAACTGAACGGCATCTGGGTGTGAAGCGATACGCGGCGGTGGCTGGGTGGGACCGTCCCCGGCCGGTGAGGGGGCGCCTCCCGGCGTGCTGGCCGCGCGGTGCGTGGGCGCACGCGCTACAGCCGGCTGGTGGGGGCGGCCAGTGGCAGGCGCGCCGGCCGACGGACGCGGCAGGCGTCGCAGCTGCGCGCCGGCGCACCCTGCGCGCGGCGCCGTGCGGCCAAAGTAGGTCCTCGCGGGCCCGGTGCGAAGCGCGGTGGACATCTTCAGTGTGCTGGTCCGATTGAGGACTGTGTGCGTTGAGGATGCGCCGCCGCCCGGCGCTCGGCGCCGCGACGCCGTCTGCTGCTCGGTCGCCCCAGCGGTTCTCGCTGGTGGTTTGTATCGCAGCTGTGCGGATGTGTTGGCGCGTGCGCTGTGCTGGGAGAGTTCGCTTCGGCACCCAAGTGGGGCTTTTGTCCTTCTGTGGCGCTGGCGTTGGAGCTGCCGGTCACCGTAGGTGGCGCGTGTTGTCTCCCGCCGGCAATGCCACGACAGCACGCTCCCGGGCCTCTGTCGGCAGCGGCAAGCTCAGTTGGGAGCACGGGTGGTCGCACCGAAAGCGTCTACTCGCCTAACTCCGGGCGATTGCGCCTCTCTCGAACCCGACCAAGTACTTGGGACGGCGCTGCGCGCCGCCGGGACCTGAGAGGGTTTCGAGGTGTATTGTGCAGGGGAGCTCAGCCTCCTCCTGTTTGCAGAATGATTGAGCGGACGCTTGCGTGTTCGCGCGGGCCCCCGGGACACACTCCCGGGCGGCCGGCTGCTCAGCTCTAGTTGACGCAGCTCCCTGGTTGATCCTGCCAGTAGTCATATGCTTGTCTCAAAGATTAAGCATGCATGTCTCAGTACAAGCCGCATTAAGGTGAAACCGCGAATGGCTCATTAAATCAGTTATGGTTCCTTAGATCGTACCCACGTTACTTGGATAACTGTGGTAATTCTAGAGCTAATACATGCAAACAGAGTCCCGACCAGAGATGGAAGGGACGCTTTTATTAGATCAAAACCAATCGGTCGGCTCGTCCGGTCCGTTTGCCTTGGTGACTCTGAATAACTTTGGGCTGATCGCACGGTCCTCGTACCGGCGACGCATCTTTCAAATGTCTGCCTTATCAACTGTCGATGGTAGGTTCTGCGCCTACCATGGTTGTAACGGGTAACGGGGAATCAGGGTTCGATTCCGGAGAGGGAGCCTGAGAAACGGCTACCACATCCAAGGAAGGCAGCAGGCGCGCAAATTACCCACTCCCGGCACGGGGAGGTAGTGACGAAAAATAACGATACGGGACTCATCCGAGGCCCCGTAATCGGAATGAGTACACTTTAAATCCTTTAACGAGTATCTATTGGAGGGCAAGTCTGGTGCCAGCAGCCGCGGTAATTCCAGCTCCAATAGCGTATATTAAAGTTGTTGCGGTTAAAAAGCTCGTAGTTGGATTTGTGT
>NW_025727172.1:35000-42500 GCF_021461385.2 Schistocerca piceifrons | reverse complement strand
CCTTTCCACTCGCCGCGGGGTGGGGCCGTTCCGGTGTGCGGTGGGCCGCACTTCTCCCCTAGTAGGACGTCGCGACCCGCTGGGTGCCGGCCTACGGCCCGGGTGCGCAGCCTGTCCTTCCGCGGGCCTCGGTTCGCGTCTGTTGGGCAGAGCCCCGGTGTCCTGGCTGGCTGCCCGGCGGTATATCTGGAGGAGTCGATTCGCCCCTTTGGGCGCTCGGGCTCCCGGCAAGCGCGCGCGGTTCTTCCCGGATGACGGACCTACCTGGCCCGGCCCCGGACCCGCGCCGCTGTTGGCTCGGGATGCTCTCGGGCGGAATAATCGCTCCCGTCAGCGGCGCTTCAGCTTTGGACAATTTCACGACCCGTCTTGAAACACGGACCAAGGAGTCTAACATGTGCGCGAGTCATTGGGCTGTACGAAACCTAAAGGCGTAATGAAAGTGAAGGTCTCGCCTTGCGCGGGCCGAGGGAGGATGGGGCTTCCCCGCCCTTCACGGGGCGGCGGCCTCCGCACTCCCGGGGCGTCTCGTCCTCATTGCGAGGTGAGGCGCACCTAGAGCGTACACGTTGGGACCCGAAAGATGGTGAACTATGCCTGGCCAGGACGAAGTCAGGGGAAACCCTGATGGAGGTCCGTAGCGATTCTGACGTGCAAATCGATCGTCGGAGCTGGGTATAGGGGCGAAAGACTAATCGAACCATCTAGTAGCTGGTTCCCTCCGAAGTTTCCCTCAGGATAGCTGGTGCTCGTACGAGTCTCATCCGGTAAAGCGAATGATTAGAGGCCTTGGGGCCGAAACGACCTCAACCTATTCTCAAACTTTAAATGGGTGAGATCTCCGGCTTGCTTGATATGCTGAAGCCGCGAGCAAACGACTCGGATCGGAGTGCCAAGTGGGCCACTTTTGGTAAGCAGAACTGGCGCTGTGGGATGAACCAAACGCCGAGTTAAGGCGCCCGAATCGACGCTCATGGGAAACCATGAAAGGCGTTGGTTGCTTAAGACAGCAGGACGGTGGCCATGGAAGTCGGAATCCGCTAAGGAGTGTGTAACAACTCACCTGCCGAAGCAACTAGCCCTGAAAATGGATGGCGCTGAAGCGTCGTGCCTATACTCGGCCGTCAGTCTGGCAGTCATGGCCGGTCCTTGCGGCCGGCCGCGAAGCCCTGACGAGTAGGAGGGTCGCGGCGGTGGGCGCAGAAGGGTCTGGGCGTGAGCCTGCCTGGAGCCGCCGTCGGTGCAGATCTTGGTGGTAGTAGCAAATACTCCAGCGAGGCCCTGGAGGGCTGACGCGGAGAAGGGTTTCGTGTGAACAGCCGTTGCACACGAGTCAGTCGATCCTAAGCCCTAGGAGAAATCCGATGTTGATGGGGGCCGTCATAGCATGATGCGCTTTGTGCTGGCCCCCGTTGGGCGAAAGGGAATCCGGTTCCTATTCCGGAACCCGGCAGCGGAACCGATACAAGTCGGGCCCCTCTTTTAGAGATGCTCGTCGGGGTAACCCAAAAGGACCCGGAGACGCCGTCGGGAGATCGGGGAAGAGTTTTCTTTTCTGCATGAGCGTTCGAGTTCCCTGGAATCCTCTAGCAGGGAGATAGGGTTTGGAACGCGAAGAGCACCGCAGTTGCGGCGGTGTCCCGATCTTCCCCTCGGACCTTGAAAATCCGGGAGAGGGCCACGTGGAGGTGTCGCGCCGGTTCGTACCCATATCCGCAGCAGGTCTCCAAGGTGAAGAGCCTCTAGTCGATAGAATAATGTAGGTAAGGGAAGTCGGCAAATTGGATCCGTAACTTCGGATAAGGATTGGCTCTGAGGATCGGGGCGTGTCGGGCTTGGTCGGGAAGTGGGTCAGCGCTAACGTGCCGGGCCTGGGCGAGGTGAGTGCCGTAGGGGTGCCGGTAAGTGCGGGCGTTTAGCGCGGGCGTGGTCTGCTCTCGCCGTTGGTCGGCCTCGTGCTGGCCGGCGGTGCAGGATGCGCGCGCCTGCGCGGCGTTCGCGCCCCGGTGCTTCAACCTGCGTGCAGGATCCGAGCTCGGTCCCGTGCCTTGGCCTCCCACGGATCTTCCTTGCTGCGAGGCCGCGTCCGCCTTAGCGTGCTCCTCCGGGGGCGCGCGGGTGCGCGGATTCTCTTCGGCCGCCATTCAACGATCAACTCAGAACTGGCACGGACTGGGGGAATCCGACTGTCTAATTAAAACAAAGCATTGCGATGGCCCTAGCGGGTGTTGACGCAATGTGATTTCTGCCCAGTGCTCTGAATGTCAACGTGAAGAAATTCAAGCAAGCGCGGGTAAACGGCGGGAGTAACTATGACTCTCTTAAGGTAGCCAAATGCCTCGTCATCTAATTAGTGACGCGCATGAATGGATTAACGAGATTCCCGCTGTCCCTATCTACTAGCTGCATAGCTGTCTCATGCTATGTGCCCCGATTTGTGTGGGCACATGGTTGGGAATAGGCAGCGGGGGAAGGATGCGACTCGAACATCTTAGCCTCTCCTTCCCAAGTGCCCCTGCTCGCCTTCTCGGGGTGCAGCTGTTAAGCCTTCGGGCGACCAAAGGGCAGGGGTGCGACGGCGTGCTGAACATCTTGTACGCCGGTTCCGGGTGCTGCATTTGTCGCGGCGGGATCCTGGCCCAAGTCGGCGAAGGTCACCCGCCTTGCCCCTGGAATTCCGGGGCATGATCCGCCAAGCCGGGGCGTGGTGACACGTCCCCGGTTAGGTTAGATGGGTCCAGACCCCCGAACGTCTGGGGGACCGGCCCGGCACCTGAGTAGGACCGGGTCTTTAGCCTTTTGGTGGAAACTCGGCCTAGTAGGGGGCGAAGGACGGAGGGTGAATCCGCTCTCCCGGAATGTGGGTGGCATTCGCCGGTAAGGGAGCGGGAGAAAACTTCGATGATGCAGCATTCGAAGAGGACTAGTGCGCTGTTCCCACGGCGCGCTAAACCTCGCAGCTCAGTTGTTGAAAGCTCTTGGTCAAGGGGCGGGACTGGTGAGCGAGCTGCAATTAGCCTCCCCCCATGCCAGAAGAGCCGGTCCGGGGAAAGAGACGGGCTCTCAACTCTTTGGTCTCTCTCAGAATCATGGCGGAAAATACAGAGAGAGAGACTTCCGAGCGATACGAGGTGAATGATGAAAATGAAATAAAGAGCGCAGCCGAAAGGCTAAAGGAGATAAATGCGCTACTGGTGACAGATAAAGGGAAGATGAGCAATGACAGATTAAATGAAATAAAAGACAAGCTGGCCCTATGGGCAATTGCCCAAAGCCAGCTTGAAGGTAGGATACAAGAGCTGGAACGACAAAATAAACAAATAATAGCCGAAAAAACAAAAACATACGCCACAGTGGTGGCAGGAGGACCACAGAAACAACAAATCAATATGAAAGAAAGTATAGAAAAAGTGACAGCAAAACAAGGAGTGGCATTATTTTTGAAGCCAAAAGAAGGACAGAGCGTAAAAGAGGTGAAGGAAATATTCACAAGAGTAATTAATCCAACCAAAGCAAAAGTTAAAATAAACAAAGTAGTAGTTGCAAAAAATGCAGTCATAGTGGAAACTCCCACCCAACAGGATAGGAACACAATAATGGGGCACAAAGATTTACAGAGATCGGTAATATGTGAGAGGACAAAGAAAAGATGGCCATTAATGACTGTATTTGATGTGTCAAATAGGTTGACACCAGAGGAACTAACGGAGTGTATTTACACTCAGAATTTTGAAGAAAAAATGAGCCCACAAGACTTCAAAAAGGAATTTAGACCAAAATTTAGAATGGGGAGAAAAGACAGAGATACGGGACATCAAGTAGTTGAGGTTTCCCCAACATTGAGAAAAGAACTCATACAAAATGGAAGAGTATATGTGGAGTATAGCTCAGTCGCGGTCAAAGATTATTGCGTGGTACCCAGGTGTCACAGATGTATGGATCTGGGTCACGTACAGAAGTACTGTACCTGGGGTGACCCCACCTGTGGTCACTGTGGAACGGACAACCACAACAAGAAAGAGTGCCCAGAGAAGAACAGACCTGAGACATGTATACCATGCAATAGAAGGGGAAAAAGAAAATGTAGAGCACCAAACTCCAAAGAATGCCCCACGTATCAGCTGTTACTAGGAAGACTTATACAAAGGACAGATTATGAGATTAACCCCCAAGAGAAAAGAAAGAAGCATAAATCACCAAGCAAACAACTAAGAGATACGCTAAGGGGCATGAAAATCAGAGAAGCAGTAGGGGCAAGGGAAAAAGATGCAAAAGAAATCACGGATAAACAACCTGAAAATAAGGGAACAACAAAAAACACACGGGATAACAAACGGGATAACAATCAACACAAAACATGTACAGCACAAAACTGTATTGCCAATACCCCCATTGAAAGAACACCAACACAAGGGCGACCTCGGTCGCCCGTTTTTTATGACAAGAAAATGCAGATGGAGAGCGGAGATAGAAAGCAAGAGGTGCCCAAGACACAACGAGAAACACTGATACAAGACAAGAAACAAAATACAACAAGGGATGTACAAGTACAAACAATAAGCATGATAGACGCACAAGTACAAACAATGAACACGCAAGAAGCACAAATACAAACAGAAGGGCGACCTCGGTCGCCCATTTTTCATGAAAAGAAAATGCCGATGGAGGGCAGAGATGGGCGACCAGAGGCGCCCAGGACACAACACACTACACCAACACAGAGACAAAACAAAGACATAGAAAAGAACAACATAGGAAAGAAATACGGACGACCTCGGTCGTCCGTTTTTAATGAAAAGAAAACGCCGATGAAGGGCGAGGACGGACGACCGAGCTCGCCCAAAAGAGACCACTCAGAACACATAAAAGATAAAAACAATCAGTCAAGCAAGAGTGACACATATAATGCAATGGACCCAAAGAACACTTATAAGATATGCGAAAACGCACTGCAGATGGCAAGACTAGAAGAACCCGGTCTGCTAACCACTGCATTACGCCAACTAGTGAGAGTGGGGCACACAAACGGCTCGAGAATTACTTATCCAGCTTTGGCGGACGTTGACTGCATTCAGCTAGCCGCGGCCGGAATCCCCACGGAACACGAACAATTACAGGAAATAGTAAAGCAAGTATACGAAAGAAGAGGCGTAAAATACAATTTGGAAAATATATATATACAAATGGTAACAACATACGGCCGAATAGGATTTGACCCCAATAAGACATGGCCAGAAGATCATTACCATACATATCATCCGTAATGGATCTTTTAGTTCTCCAAATTAATACAATGAGAAGCGTACAAGTAAATTACGAGTTGCGTAAATTAGCAGAAGAACATAAAGCTGACATACTATGCTTGCAAGAACCGTACTCCCGGGAGGGTAAAATCCCAGGAATGACAGCCACGGCTCAAATAATCATGAAGGGAGAAAGACCAATGTCTGCAATAGTAATTTTAAATAGTAATATAAGAACAATAGTATTAAATCAATTTACAAATGAACATGTTGTAACAATCGAAGTACACGCCAAAAACACTAAGTGGTATTTAGTATCAATATATTGTCAGTATAGAGAGCCAATAACTATGTACCTAGAACAACTAAAGGAAATATGTAGAACTCTACAGGGCCATCAAGTAATCATAGCAATGGATGCAAACGCAAAGTCATTCCTGTGGCACAGCGGAGAACAAGACGAAAAAGGTCAGGAATTAGAAGATGCAATAAGTGAATTAAATCTAGATATAATAAACGCACCTAGCGAGATACCAACATATTCAAATAGAGCAGGGGCAAAAACAAATATAGATGTAACACTGGCAAATAACAGGGCTACCAATAAAATAGATAAATGGGAGGTATTGGAGAATGCAACGACCAGTGATCATAATGTAATAAAGTATATATTAAAATCAGAACAGAATGTGGCGCCACAGGAATGGCTTTCAGAATATGACTATAAAAAGGTAGACTGGGAAAGACTCTCCCGGGAGTACAGCCCGCCGGAGCTGGATGAGGATCTCGAGGTTGATGAAACAGCGGAGCAGATAGTTCAAAGTATAAAGGAAGTAATAGAAGCAGTCGTACCAAAGAGAAGCAGAGTCCAAAGCGTGCACCCGGCACCATGGACTCCAGAACTAAGTGACCTACGTCAGGCTACGCGCAGGGCAAGACGCAGGTATCAGCGCACATTTAACCCACAAGACAGGGAGCATAGACTGCGTATATACAGACAACTAAGGGAGAGATATAAAAGAGAAATTATAGAAGTTAGAAAAAGAAGCTGGGAAAATTTCGTAAGAAATAACCTGGCAATGGATCCCTGGGGAAAGCCATACAAGTTAGCTAGGGAAAAAATAAGAGCTCCAACAGTCTTATCATCTATAAGAATACCAGGCGAAAATAGAATGACCACAACCAGACAAGAAACAATAACGGTGCTCCTCCAAGCCCTGCTACCGGATGATGATCCCTCTGAGGACACACCGGAGCAGGCGGCTATAAGAGAGAGAGCACAAGAAGAATACAACAACAATACAATGGTCTACCCCTTCTCACCGCAGGAGGTGGTAGACGTAATATCAAACCTAAAAAGAGGAAAATCTCCCGGACCCGACAGGGTCACGGTTGAGGTACTTCAAGCAATAAAAGGAAAAATAGCCCCGATACTGGCAAACCTATATAATAAATGTCTGGAAAGAGGTACTTTTCCAAGGAGATGGAAAAGAGCAGAAATAATAATACTAAAGAAGCCAGACAAGGACCCAACAGAACACAAAGCATACAGGCCAATATGTCTGCTAGATACCTTGGGCAAAGCCCTTGAGAAATTGCTCTGTGCGAGATTGACTGGTCACCGGGAAATGGCAGGAATGCACGAATGGCAATTCGGTTTCCGCCGTGGAAAATCGACGGAAGACGCCATCAACACGGCGGCCGAACTTGTCAGCTCGTCGAACTGCACATATGTTCTAGGAGTGATGGTGGACATCTCAGGGGCGTTTGATAATCTGTGGTGGCCGGCGCTGTTTACCTGCTTGCAGGATATGCAGTGTCCGGCGGCACTATACAGATGTTTCAAGAGCTACTGTAGAGACCGGGTGGTACAGATGACGTCTCCGAATGCGGTTGTGACCAAGAACATCACTAAAGGATGTCCACAGGGATCAGTTTGCGGCCCCGTATTTTGGGATATAAATATGGAGCCGTTGCTGCATTCCCTGCAGCAGGAAGCATCAGTATTGGGAGCCGTTGCATACGCGGACGACCTGCTAATCTTAACGCATGGTAATAGCCGACTACAACTAGAAGGGCGAAGTAGAAACATAATGGATATCCTGAGTGCCTGGTGTAGGAATTCTAAAATGGCAATTGCGCCTCAAAAATCGAACTATATGCTCCTGAGAGGGAAAATGGCAAGAGATCCGTCAATCAGGATCGACAACGCAATTGTAGTAAGAAAAAATGTAAGTAAATATCTGGGTGTCTACCT
>NW_025727172.1:27500-30000 GCF_021461385.2 Schistocerca piceifrons | reverse complement strand
TTGTACCTTAACCTAACCTATGTTGTACCTTAACCTAACCCATGTTGTACCTTAACCTAACCCATGTTGTACCTTAACCTAACCCATGTTGTACCTTAACCTAACCCATGTTGTACCTTAACCTAACCCATGTTGTACCTTAACCTAACCCATGTTGTGCCTCAACCTAACCCATGTTGTGCCTCAACCTAACCCATGTTGTGCCTCAACCTAACCCATGTTGTGCCTTAACCTAACCCATGTTGTGCCTCAACCTAACCCATGTTGTGCCTTAACCTAACCCATGTTGTGCCTTAACCTAACCCATGTTGTGCCTTAACCTAACCCATGTTGTGCCTTAACCTAACCCATGTTGTGCCTTAACCTAACCCATGTTGTGCCTTAACCTAACCCATGTTGTGCCTTAACCTAACCCATGTTGTGCCTTAACCTAACCCATGTTGTCGCCTTAACGTAACCCACGTTGTCGCCTAAACCTGCTCTGTAATTGTTATACGACTCGTTCAATTACTGTAGTGTTGCCCACCCGCAACCCTCGCAATATAGTTCGCTACTCGCACTGCCCGCACCCCTGTGTATCGCTTCATGTTAAACACCTTGCAAGTCTTGCTCACTTTCCACATGCTCCTGCTGTACACTGTAATGTGGATGGCAGCAGGACGTACATGCCGCCCCTCCCCACGTCCCCACCTTGCCCCCTGCCTTCGCAAGCTGGTTGGTGAGAAGTTTGCATGTTCAATGCCCTTCGCATGCGACGTACTCAGGCTACGTTGTGGTGCGGCCTGTGTCAACTGTCCGCTGATGTCGTACGCGTGAACCACAATCTGTACTGCACATTCGTCCTTATGTACTGAATGATACATCGTGGCACATGTGTGACCGCACAACGACTGCGCCCAAAAACGGCGGACCATACAGTGCAAATATTGTGCACGCAGCTACGTGTCGTCTCCCTATGAGAGCTGGATTGCAGTGTGGTACGCCATAGAGACGTGTGGGAGGAACGGACGCCGTGGATGGCGATCAGCATGAGCTGTCTGTTGATGTATTCGGACCTAGTCGTCTCTCCTCACACACCGTGATGGCATGGTGCACCGCGTTCCATATCTGCGACATGCTACAGAGGCCGGTTGACAGTCGTTCGAGCAATGGACATCGCATACGTACGGGGGCCACCTTCCACGTATTGTCTAGGCGTGCACATTTTGTTGCGTGTATGTGGGCAGACGTAGTGTGGCGTGACACCTGACACAGGCATGCAATAATCGTTGAAGTTGCAAATGGCGATGGACGCCTGCGTTTTCTGGTGAAGTTACGCAAATGAACAAATGGTAACCTGTTGTGGTGCGGTTGTTCTCGCTAGGGGTGAATCGGTGATGGCGACGATAGGTTGAGGTACTAACCGGTTGTTCCAGCGATACCCACCATGCCGACGAAACTGAACGGCATCTGGGTGTGAAGCGATACGCGGCGGTGGCTGGGTGGGACCGTCCCCGGCCGGTGAGGGGGCGCCTCCCGGCGTGCTGGCCGCGCGGTGCGTGGGCGCACGCGCTACAGCCGGCTGGTGGGGGCGGCCAGTGGCAGGCGCGCCGGCCGACGGACGCGGCAGGCGTCGCAGCTGCGCGCCGGCGCACCCTGCGCGCGGCGCCGTGCGGCCAAAGTAGGTCCTCGCGGGCCCGGTGCGAAGCGCGGTGGACATCTTCAGTGTGCTGGTCCGATTGAGGACTGTGTGCGTTGAGGATGCGCCGCCGCCCGGCGCTCGGCGCCGCGACGCCGTCTGCTGCTCGGTCGCCCCAGCGGTTCTCGCTGGTGGTTTGTATCGCAGCTGTGCGGATGTGTTGGCGCGTGCGCTGTGCTGGGAGAGTTCGCTTCGGCACCCAAGTGGGGCTTTTGTCCTTCTGTGGCGCTGGCGTTGGAGCTGCCGGTCACCGTAGGTGGCGCGTGTTGTCTCCCGCCGGCAATGCCACGACAGCACGCTCCCGGGCCTCTGTCGGCAGCGGCAAGCTCAGTTGGGAGCACGGGTGGTCGCACCGAAAGCGTCTACTCGCCTAACTCCGGGCGATTGCGCCTCTCTCGAACCCGACCAAGTACTTGGGACGGCGCTGCGCGCCGCCGGGACCTGAGAGGGTTTCGAGGTGTATTGTGCAGGGGAGCTCAGCCTCCTCCTGTTTGCAGAATGATTGAGCGGACGCTTGCGTGTTCGCGCGGGCCCCCGGGACACACTCCCGGGCGGCCGGCTGCTCAGCTCTAGTTGACGCAGCTCCCTGGTTGATCCTGCCAGTAGTCATATGCTTGTCTCAAAGATTAAGCCATGCATGTCTCAGTACAAGCCGCATTAAGGTGAAACCGCGAATGGCTCATTAAATCAGTTATGGTTCCTTAGATCGTACCCACGTTACTTGGATAACTGTGGTAATTCTAGAGCTAATACATGCAAACAGAGTCCCGACCAGAGATGGAAGGGACGCTTTTATTAGATCAAAACCAATCGGTCGGCTCG
>NW_025727172.1:15000-20000 GCF_021461385.2 Schistocerca piceifrons | reverse complement strand
ATACCGCCATCTATGCGCATCTGACAACACTACGTCCGCACCACAAAACATACCGCCATCTGTAGGTCTCCCGCAACATGACCTCCTGCAACGACGCTACCGCCATCTATGAGACGCCAAGCCGACTAAGACAGCGATGGCGCCACAGTGGCCGCCTTTCGACGCCACCCACAAAGGCTGCAGCCTCTGTCGACCATAGCACCCAATCTCCAGTGGCTCTGCCGCACGAAGCCGTGGACCGGCAATGACGCCACCCGCACCCGTTCGTGCACCACCCCAACCGCCAAACTCGCACCTCCAGCGGATGAACGGCGGACGTTTCCCGCACTCGTAAAGTGCAATCCACCCCTATAACTTGCGTTTCATGAAGAGTTATTTCCAATATGCGACATTCCCGCTGTCCGTATACATGAGCCGCGACCTGTACCACTTACGAGCGAGAGACGCGATCGCGTTGCTCACTGTACGGCGTCCGATACCGAGCCATCAGCATGTCGGTCCCCATGCGCGTTGCACTCGCACTCGCAGTCGCAAAAACGTGGGGCAAATATATTACGCGGAAGAGTTATAACAGACCGAGCCCCACTGCATGGGGGGAGTCTTTGTCACTAATGTACACAGATGGAACATTTTGGACTGGAACCAGATTACCCGTACACACGGCGCTGATTAGTAATCAATGCAGAGCCATCAAACTACAGCAAATATACACAACTGTCCGTATACATGCTGAAAGAGTCTGCCCAAAATGGGAACCACACGTCAGCCAGACACTCTGATCACGCACCACTCTCTGCTTCTAACAGGCGCACATACAATATGTAAGCACCAGCATGGAACAACATCCAGTGCATCTTCTCCGCCACATTACACAATCCACACTATCACAACCAGACCAGGAGGTCCGTGCGGAAAATACAATATCCCAGCCTTTCGACATCCACCATTGCGCAGACCAGGCACCAACACCCACACATGTCCTATACAACGGTGCACCCAACATCACAATAGTACCTCCTGTCACAGCGCACAAACAATGACATGAGTCAAAGACACAGGTCTCACACAAGCATAGAATTGGAGCGCCGCCTCTAATAAGCCAAAGGTGCATCCTGACGTGACAAATCTGATCATGTCACAAGCATTCACTTACTATAATCACTATCAACGAACCTGCCGCCCCCGCCCCCCCCCCCCCCTACACCTTTCCGTACAACAACGTGTAACCTAACCTAACCTAACCTAACCTATGTTGTACCTTAACCTAACCTATGTTGTACCTTAACCTAACCTATGTTGTACCTTAACCTAACCTATGTTGTACCTTAACCTAACCTATGTTGTACCTTAACCTAACCTATGTTGTACCTTAACCTAACCTATGTTGTACCTTAACCTAACCTATGTTGTACCTTAACCTAACCCATGTTGTACCTTAACCTAACCCATGTTGTACCTTAACCTAACCCATGTTGTACCTTAACCTAACCCATGTTGTACCTTAACCTAACCCATGTTGTACCTTAACCTAACCCATGTTGTGCCTCAACCTAACCCATGTTGTGCCTCAACCTAACCCATGTTGTGCCTTAACCTAACCCATGTTGTGCCTCAACCTAACCCATGTTGTGCCTTAACCTAACCCATGTTGTGCCTTAACCTAACCCATGTTGTGCCTTAACCTAACCCATGTTGTGCCTTAACCTAACCCATGTTGTGCCTTAACCTAACCCATGTTGTGCCTTAACCTAACCCATGTTGTGCCTTAACCTAACCCATGTTGTGCCTTAACCTAACCCATGTTGTCGCCTTAACGTAACCCACGTTGTCGCCTAAACCTGCTCTGTAATTGTTATACGACTCGTTCAATTACTGTAGTGTTGCCCACCCGCAACCCTCGCAATATAGTTCGCTACTCGCACTGCCCGCACCCCTGTGTATCGCTTCATGTTAAACACCTTGCAAGTCTTGCTCACTTTCCACATGCTCCTGCTGTACACTGTAATGTGGATGGCAGCAGGACGTACATGCCGCCCCTCCCCACGTCCCCACCTTGCCCCCTGCCTTCGCAAGCTGGTTGGTGAGAAGTTTGCATGTTCAATGCCCTTCGCATGCGACGTACTCAGGCTACGTTGTGGTGCGGCCTGTGTCAACTGTCCGCTGATGTCGTACGCGTGAACCACAATCTGTACTGCACATTCGTCCTTATGTACTGAATGATACATCGTGGCACATGTGTGACCGCACAACGACTGCGCCCAAAAACGGCGGACCATACAGTGCAAATATTGTGCACGCAGCTACGTGTCGTCTCCCTATGAGAGCTGGATTGCAGTGTGGTACGCCATAGAGACGTGTGGGAGGAACGGACGCCGTGGATGGCGATCAGCATGAGCTGTCTGTTGATGTATTCGGACCTAGTCGTCTCTCCTCACACACCGTGATGGCATGGTGCACCGCGTTCCATATCTGCGACATGCTACAGAGGCCGGTTGACAGTCGTTCGAGCAATGGACATCGCATACGTACGGGGGCCACCTTCCACGTATTGTCTAGGCGTGCACATTTTGTTGCGTGTATGTGGGCAGACGTAGTGTGGCGTGACACCTGACACAGGCATGCAATAATCGTTGAAGTTGCAAATGGCGATGGACGCCTGCGTTTTCTGGTGAAGTTACGCAAATGAACAAATGGTAACCTGTTGTGGTGCGGTTGTTCTCGCTAGGGGTGAATCGGTGATGGCGACGATAGGTTGAGGTACTAACCGGTTGTTCCAGCGATACCCACCATGCCGACGAAACTGAACGGCATCTGGGTGTGAAGCGATACGCGGCGGTGGCTGGGTGGGACCGTCCCCGGCCGGTGAGGGGGCGCCTCCCGGCGTGCTGGCCGCGCGGTGCGTGGGCGCACGCGCTACAGCCGGCTGGTGGGGGCGGCCAGTGGCAGGCGCGCCGGCCGACGGACGCGGCAGGCGTCGCAGCTGCGCGCCGGCGCACCCTGCGCGCGGCGCCGTGCGGCCAAAGTAGGTCCTCGCGGGCCCGGTGCGAAGCGCGGTGGACATCTTCAGTGTGCTGGTCCGATTGAGGACTGTGTGCGTTGAGGATGCGCCGCCGCCCGGCGCTCGGCGCCGCGACGCCGTCTGCTGCTCGGTCGCCCCAGCGGTTCTCGCTGGTGGTTTGTATCGCAGCTGTGCGGATGTGTTGGCGCGTGCGCTGTGCTGGGAGAGTTCGCTTCGGCACCCAAGTGGGGCTTTTGTCCTTCTGTGGCGCTGGCGTTGGAGCTGCCGGTCACCGTAGGTGGCGCGTGTTGTCTCCCGCCGGCAATGCCACGACAGCACGCTCCCGGGCCTCTGTCGGCAGCGGCAAGCTCAGTTGGGAGCACGGGTGGTCGCACCGAAAGCGTCTACTCGCCTAACTCCGGGCGATTGCGCCTCTCTCGAACCCGACCAAGTACTTGGGACGGCGCTGCGCGCCGCCGGGACCTGAGAGGGTTTCGAGGTGTATTGTGCAGGGGAGCTCAGCCTCCTCCTGTTTGCAGAATGATTGAGCGGACGCTTGCGTGTTCGCGCGGGCCCCCGGGACACACTCCCGGGCGGCCGGCTGCTCAGCTCTAGTTGACGCAGCTCCCTGGTTGATCCTGCCAGTAGTCATATGCTTGTCTCAAAGATTAAGCCATGCATGTCTCAGTACAAGCCGCATTAAGGTGAAACCGCGAATGGCTCATTAAATCAGTTATGGTTCCTTAGATCGTACCCACGTTACTTGGATAACTGTGGTAATTCTAGAGCTAATACATGCAAACAGAGTCCCGACCAGAGATGGAAGGGACGCTTTTATTAGATCAAAACCAATCGGTCGGCTCGTCCGGTCCGTTTGCCTTGGTGACTCTGAATAACTTTGGGCTGATCGCACGGTCCTCGTACCGGCGACGCATCTTTCAAATGTCTGCCTTATCAACTGTCGATGGTAGGTTCTGCGCCTACCATGGTTGTAACGGGTAACGGGGAATCAGGGTTCGATTCCGGAGAGGGAGCCTGAGAAACGGCTACCACATCCAAGGAAGGCAGCAGGCGCGCAAATTACCCACTCCCGGCACGGGGAGGTAGTGACGAAAAATAACGATACGGGACTCATCCGAGGCCCCGTAATCGGAATGAGTACACTTTAAATCCTTTAACGAGTATCTATTGGAGGGCAAGTCTGGTGCCAGCAGCCGCGGTAATTCCAGCTCCAATAGCGTATATTAAAGTTGTTGCGGTTAAAAAGCTCGTAGTTGGATTTGTGTCCCACGCTGTTGGTTCACCGCCCGTCGGTGTTTAACTGGCATGTATCGTGGGACGTCCTGCCGGTGGGGCGAGCTGAAGGCGTGCGACCGCCTCGTGCGTGCTCGTGCGTCCCGAGGCGGACCCCGTTGAAATCCTACCAGGGTGCTCTTTATTGAGTGTCTCGGTGGGCCGGCACGTTTACTTTGAACAAATTAGAGTGCTTAAAGCAGGCAAGCCCGCCTGAATACTGTGTGCATGGAATAATGGAATAGGACCTCGGTTCTATTTTGTTGGTTTTCGGAACCCGAGGTAATGATTAATAGGGACAGGCGGGGGCATTCGTATTGCGACGTTAGAGGTGAAATTCTTGGATCGTCGCAAGACGAACAGAAGCGAAAGCATTTGCCAAGTATGTTTTCATTAATCAAGAACGAAAGTTAGAGGTTCGAAGGCGATCAGATACCGCCCTAGTTCTAACCATAAACGATGCCAGCCAGCGATCCGCCGCAGTTCCTCCGATGACTCGGCGGGCAGCCTCCGGGAAACCAAAGCTTTTGGGTTCCGGGGGAAGTATGGTTGCAAAGCTGAAACTTAAAGGAATTGACGGAAGGGCACCACCAGGAGTGGAGCCTGCGGCTTAATTTGACTCAACACGGGAAACCTCACCAGGCCCGGACACCGGAAGGATTGACAGATTGATAGCTCTTTCTTGATTCGGTGGGTGGTGGTGCATGGC
>NW_025727172.1:0-7500 GCF_021461385.2 Schistocerca piceifrons | reverse complement strand
CCTAACCTATGTTGTACCTTAACCTAACCTATGTTGTACCTTAACCTAACCTATGTTGTACCTTAACCTAACCTATGTTGTACCTTAACCTAACCTATGTTGTACCTTAACCTAACCCATGTTGTACCTTAACCTAACCCATGTTGTACCTTAACCTAACCCATGTTGTACCTTAACCTAACCCATGTTGTACCTTAACCTAACCCATGTTGTACCTTAACCTAACCCATGTTGTGCCTCAACCTAACCCATGTTGTGCCTCAACCTAACCCATGTTGTGCCTCAACCTAACCCATGTTGTGCCTTAACCCTAACCCATGTTGTGCCTCAACCTAACCCATGTTGTGCCTTAACCTAACCCATGTTGTGCCTTAACCTAACCCATGTTGTGCCTTAACCTAACCCATGTTGTGCCTTAACCTAACCCATGTTGTGCCTTAACCTAACCCATGTTGTGCCTTAACCTAACCCATGTTGTGCCTTAACCTAACCCATGTTGTGCCTTAACCTAACCCATGTTGTCGCCTTAACGTAACCCACGTTGTCGCCTAAACCTGCTCTGTAATTGTTATACGACTCGTTCAATTACTGTAGTGTTGCCCCACCCGCAACCCTCGCAATATAGTTCGCTACTCGCACTGCCCGCACCCCTGTGTATCGCTTCATGTTAAACACCTTGCAAGTCTTGCTCACTTTCCACATGCTCCTGCTGTACACTGTAATGTGGATGGCAGCAGGACGTACATGCCGCCCCTCCCCACGTCCCCACCTTGCCCCCTGCCTTCGCAAGCTGGTTGGTGAGAAGTTTGCATGTTCAATGCCCTTCGCATGCGACGTACTCAGGCTACGTTGTGGTGCGGCCTGTGTCAACTGTCCGCTGATGTCGTACGCGTGAACCACAATCTGTACTGCACATTCGTCCTTATGTACTGAATGATACATCGTGGCACATGTGTGACCGCACAACGACTGCGCCCAAAAACGGCGGACCATACAGTGCAAATATTGTGCACGCAGCTACGTGTCGTCTCCCTATGAGAGCTGGATTGCAGTGTGGTACGCCATAGAGACGTGTGGGAGGAACGGACGCCGTGGATGGCGATCAGCATGAGCTGTCTGTTGATGTATTCGGACCTAGTCGTCTCTCCTCACACACCGTGATGGCATGGTGCACCGCGTTCCATATCTGCGACATGCTACAGAGGCCGGTTGACAGTCGTTCGAGCAATGGACATCGCATACGTACGGGGGGCCACCTTCCACGTATTGTCTAGGCGTGCACATTTTGTTGCGTGTATGTGGGCAGACGTAGTGTGGCGTGACACCTGACACAGGCATGCAATAATCGTTGAAGTTGCAAATGGCGATGGACGCCTGCGTTTTCTGGTGAAGTTACGCAAATGAACAAATGGTAACCTGTTGTGGTGCGGTTGTTCTCGCTAGGGGTGAATCGGTGATGGCGACGATAGGTTGAGGTACTAACCGGTTGTTCCAGCGATACCCACCATGCCGACGAAACTGAACGGCATCTGGGTGTGAAGCGATACGCGGCGGTGGCTGGGTGGGACCGTCCCCGCCGGTGAGGGGGCGCCTCCCGGCGTGCTGGCCGCGCGGTGCGTGGGCGCACGCGCTACAGCCGGCTGGTGGGGGCGGCCAGTGGCAGGCGCGCCGGCCGACGGACGCGGCAGGCGTCGCAGCTGCGCGCCGGCGCACCCTGCGCGCGGCGCCGTGCGGCCAAAGTAGGTCCTCGCGGGCCCGGTGCGAAGCGCGGTGGACATCTTCAGTGTGCTGGTCCGATTGAGGACTGTGTGCGTTGAGGATGCGCCGCCGCCCGGCGCTCGGCGCCGCGACGCCGTCTGCTGCTCGGTCGCCCCAGCGGTTCTCGCTGGTGGTTTGTATCGCAGCTGTGCGGATGTGTTGGCGCGTGCGCTGTGCTGGGAGAGTTCGCTTCGGCACCCAAGTGGGGCTTTTGTCCTTCTGTGGCGCTGGCGTTGGAGCTGCCGGTCACCGTAGGTGCGCGTGTTGTCTCCCGCCGGCAATGCCACGACAGCACGCTCCCGGGCCTCTGTCGGCAGCGGCAAGCTCAGTTGGGAGCACGGGTGGTCGCACCGAAAGCGTCTACTCGCCTAACTCGGGCGATTGCGCCTCTCTCGAACCCGACCAAGTACTTGGGACGGCGCTGCGCGCCGCCGGGACCTGAGAGGGTTTCGAGGTGTATTGTGCAGGGGAGCTCAGCCTCCTCCTGTTTGCAGAATGATTGAGCGGACGCTTGCGTGTTCGCGCGGGCCCCCGGGACACACTCCCGGGCGGCCCGGCTGCTCAGCTCTAGTTGACGCAGCTCCCTGGTTGATCCTGCCAGTAGTCATATGCTTGTCTCAAAGATTAAGCCATGCATGTCTCAGTACAAGCCGCATTAAGGTGAAACCGCGAATGGCTCATTAAATCAGTTATGGTTCCTTAGATCGTACCCACGTTACTTGGATAACTGTGGTAATTCTAGAGCTAATACATGCAAACAGAGTCCCGACCAGAGATGGAAGGGACGCTTTTATTAGATCAAAACCAATCGGTCGGCTCGTCCGGTCCGTTTGCCTTGGTGACTCTGAATAACTTTGGGCTGATCGCACGGTCCTCGTACCGGCGACGCATCTTTCAAATGTCTGCCTTATCAACTGTCGATGGTAGGTTCTGCGCCTACCATGGTTGTAACGGGTAACGGGGAATCAGGGTTCGATTCCGGAGAGGGAGCCTGAGAAACGGCTACCACATCCAAGGAAGGCAGCAGGCGCGCAAATTACCCACTCCCGGCACGGGGAGGTAGTGACGAAAAATAACGATACGGGACTCATCCGAGGCCCCGTAATCGGAATGAGTACACTTTAAATCCTTTAACGAGTATCTATTGGAGGGCAAGTCTGGTGCCAGCAGCCGCGGTAATTCCAGCTCCAATAGCGTATATTAAAGTTGTTGCGGTTAAAAAGCTCGTAGTTGGATTTGTGTCCCACGCTGTTGGTTCACCGCCCGTCGGTGTTTAACTGGCATGTATCGTGGGACGTCCTGCCGGTGGGGCGAGCTGAAGGCGTGCGACCGCCTCGTGCGTGCTCGTGCGTCCCGAGGCGGACCCCGTTGAAATCCTACCAGGGTGCTCTTTATTGAGTGTCTCGGTGGGCCGGCACGTTTACTTTGAACAAATTAGAGTGCTTAAAGCAGGCAAGCCCGCTGAATACTGTGTGCATGGAATAATGGAATAGGACCCTCGGTTCTATTTGTTGTGGTTTTCGGAACCCGAGGTAATGATTAATAGGGACAGGCGGGGGCATTCGTATTGCGACGTTAGAGGTGAAATTCTTGGATCGTCGCAAGACGAACAGAAGCGAAAGCATTTGCCAAGTATGTTTTCATTAATCAAGAACGAAAGTTAGAGGTTCGAAGGCGATCAGATACCGCCCTAGTTCTAACCATAAACGATGCCAGCCAGCGATCCGCCGCAGTTCCTCCGATGACTCGGCGGGCAGCCTCCGGGAAACCAAAGCTTTTGGGTTCCGGGGGAAGTATGGTTGCAAAGCTGAAACTTAAAGGAATTGACGGAAGGGCACCACCAGGAGTGGAGCCTGCGGCTTAATTTGACTCAACACGGGAAACCTCACCAGGCCCGGACACCGGAAGGATTGACAGATTGATAGCTCTTTCTTGATTCGGTGGGTGGTGGTGCATGGCCGTTCTTAGTTGGTGGAGCGATTTGTCTGGTTAATTCCGATAACGAACGAGACTCTAGCCTGCTAACTAGTCGCGTGACATCCTTCGTGCTGTCAGCGATTACTTTTCTTCTTAGAGGGACAGGCGGCTTCTAGCCGCACGAGATTGAGCAATAACAGGTCTGTGATGCCCTTAGATGTTCTGGGCGCACGCGCGCTACACTGAAGGAATCAGCGTGTCTTCCTAGGCCGAAAGGTCGGGGTAACCCGCTGAACCTCCTTCGTGCTAGGGATTGGGGCTTGCAATTGTTCCCCATGAACGAGGAATTCCCAGTAAGCGCGAGTCATAAGCTCGCGTTGATTACGTCCCTGCCCTTTGTACACACCGCCCGTCGCTACTACCGATTGAATGATTTAGTGAGGTCTTCGGACTGGTACGCGGCATTGACTCTGTCGTTGCCGATGCTACCGGAAAGATGACCAAACTTGATCATTTAGAGGAAGTAAAAGTCGTAACAAGGTTTCCGTAGGTGAACCTGCGGAAGGATCATTACCGACTAGACTGCATGTCTTTCGATGTGCGTGTCGTGTCGCGCAACACGCTACCTGTACGGCTCGCCGTAGCCGTGCGCCGCGTGCGGAACCACGCGTGCCTCTCAAAACTAGCGGCAATGTTGTGTGGTACGAGCGCTGAAGCGCTGGAGCGGCTGGCCTGCGGCACCTGGCGCCTGGCGCCGGTTTTGAATGACTTTCGCCCGAGTGCCTGTCCGCTCCGGTGTGGAGCCGTACGACGCCCGTCGGCCGTGAGGCCGTTGGACACAGAACGCTGGAACAGGGGCCGCCACACGCCTCACTCCCGCCTATGCGACCGTCTCGAAAGAGACGGCGGAAACTGAGAAAAGATCACCCAGGACGGTGGATCACTCGGCTCGTGGGTCGATGAAGAACGCAGCAAATTGCGCGTCGACATGTGAACTGCAGGACACATGAACATCGACGTTTCGAACGCACATTGCGGTCCATGGATTCCGTTCCCGGGCCACGTCTGGCTGAGGGTCGGCTACGTATACTGAAGCGCGCGGCGTTTGCCCCCGCTTCGCAGACCTGGGAGTGTCGCGGCCGCCTGTGGGGCCGGCCGCGTCTCCTCAAACGTGCGATGCGCGCCCGTCGCCTGGCGGTTCGCATACCGGTACTTTCTCGGTAGCGTGCACAGCCGGCTGGCGGTGTGGCGTGCGACACCTCGTACAACGACCTCAGAGCAGGCGAGACTACCCGCTGAATTTAAGCATATACTAAGCGGAGGAAAAGAAACTAACAAGGATTCCCCCAGTAGCGGCGAGCGAACAGGAAGAGTCCAGCACCGAACCCCGCAGGCTGCCGCCTGTCGTGGCATGTGGTGTTTGGGAGGGTCCACTACCCCGACGCCTCGCGCCGAGCCCAAGTCCAACTTGAATGAGGCCACGGCCCGTAGAGGGTGCCAGGCCCGTAGCGGCCGGTGCGAGCGTCGGCGGGACCTCTCCTTCGAGTCGGGTTGCTTGAGAGTGCAGCTCCAAGTGGGTGGTAAACTCCATCTGAGACTAAATATGACCACGAGACCGATAGCGAACAAGTACCGTGAGGGAAAGTTGAAAAGAACTTTGAAGAGAGAGTTCAAAAGTACGTGAAACCGTTCTGGGGTAAACGTGAGAAGTCCGAAAGGTCGAACGGGTGAGATTCACGCCCATCCGGCCACTGGCCTCCGCCCTCGGCAGATGGGCCGGGCCGCCCGCGCGGAGCAATCCGCGGCGGGGTCGTGTCCGGTTGCCTTTCCACTCGCCGCGGGGTGGGGCCGTTCCGGTGTGCGGTGGGCCGCACTTCTCCCCTAGTAGGACGTCGCGACCCGCTGGGTGCCGGCCTACGGCCCGGGTGCGCAGCCTGTCCTTCCGCGGGCCTCGGTTCGCGTCTGTTGGGCAGAGCCCCGGTGTCCTGGCTGGCTGCCCGGCGGTATATCTGAGGAGTCGATTCGCCCCTTTGGGCGCTCGGGCTCCCGGCAAGCGCGCGCGGTTCTTCCCGGATGACGGACCTACCTGGCCCGGCCCCGGACCCGCGCCGCTGTTGGCTCGGGATGCTCTCGGGCGGAATAATCGCTCCCGTCAGCGGCGCTTCAGCTTTGGACAATTTCACGACCCGTCTTGAAACACGGACCAAGGAGTCTAACATGTGCGCGAGTCATTGGGCTGTACGAAACCTAAAGGCGTAATGAAAGTGAAGGTCTCGCCTTGCGCGGGCCGAGGGAGGATGGGGCTTCCCCGCCCTTCACGGGGCGGCGGCCTCCGCACTCCCGGGGCGTCTCGTCCTCATTGCGAGGTGAGGCGCACCTAGAGCGTACACGTTGGGACCCGAAAGATGGTGAACTATGCCTGGCCAGGACGAAGTCAGGGGAAACCCTGATGGAGGTCCGTAGCGATTCTGACGTGCAAATCGATCGTCGGAGCTGGGTATAGGGGCGAAAGACTAATCGAACCATCTAGTAGCTGGTTCCCTCCGAAGTTTCCCTCAGGATAGCTGGTGCTCGTACGAGTCTCATCCGGTAAAGCGAATGATTAGAGGCCTTGGGGCCGAAACGACCTCAACCTATTCTCAAACTTTAAATGGGTGAGATCTCCGGCTTGCTTGATATGCTGAAGCCGCGAGCAAACGACTCGGATCGGAGTGCCAAGTGGGCCACTTTTGGTAAGCAGAACTGGCGCTGTGGGATGAACCAAACGCCGAGTTAAGGCGCCCGAATCGACGCTCATGGGAAACCATGAAAGGCGTTGGTTGCTTAAGACAGCAGGACGGTGGCCATGGAAGTCGGAATCCGCTAAGGAGTGTGTAAACAACTCACCTGCCGAAGCAACTAGCCCTGAAAATGGATGGCGCTGAAGCGTCGTGCCTATACTCGGCCGTCAGTCTGGCAGTCATGGCGGTCCTTGCGGCCGGCCGCGAAGCCCTGACGAGTAGGAGGGTCGCGGCGGTGGGCGCAGAAGGGTCTGGGCGTGAGCCTGCCTGGAGCCGCCGTCGGTGCAGATCTTGGTGGTAGTAGCAAATACTCCAGCGAGGCCCTGGAGGGCTGACGCGGAGAAGGGTTTCGTGTGAACAGCCCGTTGCACACGAGTCAGTCGATCCTAAGCCCTAGGAGAAATCCGATGTTGATGGGGGCCGTCATAGCATGATGCGCTTTGTGCTGGCCCCCGTTGGGCGAAAGGGAATCCGGTTCCTATTCCGGAACCCGGCAGCGGAACCGATACAAGTCGGGCCCCTCTTTTAGAGATGCTCGTCGGGGTAACCCAAAAGGACCCGGAGACGCCGTCGGGAGATCGGGGAAGAGTTTTCTTTTCTGCATGAGCGTTCGAGTTCCCTGGAATCCTCTAGCAGGGAGATAGGGTTTGGAACGCGAAGAGCACCGCAGTTGCGGCGGTGTCCCGATCTTCCCCTCGGACCTTGAAAATCCGGGAGAGGGCCACGTGGAGGTGTCGCGCCGGTTCGTACCCATATCCGCAGCAGGTCTCCAAGGTGAAGAGCCTCTAGTCGATAGAATAATGTAGGTAAGGGAAGTCGGCAAATTGGATCCGTAACTTCGGGATAAGGATTGGCTCTGAGGATCGGGGCGTGTCGGGCTTGGTCGGGAAGTGGGTCAGCGCTAACGTGCCGGGCCTGGGCGAGGTGAGTGCCGTAGGGGTGCCGGTAAGTGCGGGCGTTTAGCGCGGGCGTGGTCTGCTCTCGCCGTTGGTCGGCCTCGTGCTGGCCGGCGGTGCAGGATGCGCGCGCCTGCGCGGCGTTCGCG